>NC_059467.1:54711486-54718986 GCF_905237065.1 Salmo salar | reverse complement strand
ACATGACCCTAAGCATGATGGTATGTGTTAATTGCTTGAATCACACCTGTGATAACTGCTTTTCAATATACTTTGTATCCCTCATTTGCTCCAGTGTTTCCGTTATTTTGGTCAGTTAACTGTATGTATGGAAGTCTACCCAGCTGTGATTTATTCTGGACTAATCCAGGACTAATGAATGTATAAATATAAAGTGACCCTTCGTCTATGTACTCCAACAGTTTGAGATGGGGAGTCCTACTGAGATGCTGAGTGTATCAGGCAGCACCAGAGAGTCCCAGAGGTCCTACCTCCTCTCTATCAACCTGAAGGAGGGACGCAACCTGGTCATCAGAGACCGCTGTGGTAACACTGTTATTACACTTCATAACACTTCATAACACATAAAACCTGGTAATCAGGGACCGCTGTGGTAACACTGTTATTACACTTCATAACACTTCATAACACATAAAACCTGGTCATTGGAGACCTCTGTGGTAACACTGTTATTACACTTCATAACACTTCATAACACATAAAACCTGGTAATCAGAGACCGCTGTGGTAACACTGTTATTACACTTCATAACACTTCATAACACATAAAACCTGGTCATTGGAGACCTCTGTGGTAACACTGTTATTACACTTCATAACACATAAAACCTGGTCATTAGAGCCCTCTGGGGTAAGACTGTTATTACACTTCATAACACTTCATAAAACCTGGTCATTGGAGCCCTCTGTGGTAAGACTGTTATTACACTTCATAACACTTCATAACACATAACACCTGGTCATCAGAGACCTCTGTGGTAAGCCTTTTGGAGTGGGTCTGTGGACTTTTCCATGTAAATATTGAAGTCACCAAAAATGTGAATATTATCTGCTATGACTACAAGGTCCGATAGGAATTCAGGGAACTCAGTGGGGAACGCTGCATTCGGCCCAGGAGGCCTGTAAACAGTAGCTATAAAAAGTGATTGAGTAGCTGCATAGATTTCATGACTAGAAGCTAAAAAAAAAAATCGAAAACGCAGTCATAAAAAATGTAAAAAATATATAGGGGATGTAGTCACTAGTGTAACCAGGAGGAGAGGCATCATTTAACACAGTAAATTCATCAGGTTTAAGCCATGTTTCAGTCAGGCCAATCACATCAAGATTATGATCAGTGATTAGTTCATTGACTATAACTGCCTTGGAAGTGAGGGATCTAACATTAAGTAGCCCTATTTTGAGATGTGAGATATCACGATCTCTTTCAATAATGACAGGAATGGAGGAGGTCTTTATTCTAGTGAGATTGCTAAAGCGAACACCGCCATTTTTAATTTTGCCCAACCTAGATCGAGGCACAGACACGGTCTCAATGGGGATAGCTGAGCTGACTACACTGACTGTGCTAGTGGCAGACTCCACTAAGCTGGCAGGCTGGCTAACAGCCTGCTGCCTGGCCTGCACCCTATTTCATTGTGGAGCTAGAGGAGTTAGAGCCCTGTCTATGTTCGTAGATAAGATGAGAGCACCCCTCCAGCTAGGATGGAGTCCGTCACTCCTCAACAGGCCAGGCTTGATCCTGTTTGTGGGTGAGTCCCAGAAAGAGGGCCAATTATCTACAAATTCTATCCTTTGGGAGGGGCAGAAAACAGTTTTCATCACTCCCCCTAACTGGGAGGGGGCCAGAGATTGTTACTCGATGCCGACACGTCTTTCTAGCTGATTTACACGCTGAAGCTATGTGGCGCTTGGTGACCTTGGTGACCTGCGGGTAATGGAGTCGCCAATGACTAGGGTTTTCAATTTCTCAGAGCTAATGGTGGGAGGCTTCGGCGTCTCAGACGCCGTAACGGGAGGAGGAGAGACCAGAGGAGGCTCGGACCCAGTAACGGGAGGAGGAGAGACCAGAGAAGGCTCGGCCTCAGACCCCGTAACGGGAGGAGTAGAGACCAGAGGAGGCTCGGACCCAGTAACGGGAGGAGGAGAGACCAGAGAAGGCTCGGCGTCTCAGACCCCGTAACGGGAGGAGGAGAGACCAGAGAAGGCTCAGACCCCGTAACGGGAGGAAGAGATGAGGCCCAGACCCCGTAACGGGAGGAGGAGGGACCAGAGAAGGCTCAGACCCCGTAACGGGAGGAGGAGAGACCAGAGGAGGCCCAGACCCCGTAACGGGAGGAGGAGAGACCAGAGAAGCCTCTGACCCCGTAACGGGAGGAGGAGAGACCAGAGAAGGCTCGGCCTCAGACTCCGTAACGGGAGGAGGAGAGACCAGAGAAGCCTCTGACCCCGTAACGGGAGGAGGAGAGACCAGAGGAGGATCGGCCTCTGACCCCGTAACGGGAGGAGGAGTAGAGACCAGAGGAGGCTCGGACCCAGTAACGGGTGGAGGAGAGACCAGAGAAGGCTCGGACCCCGTAACGGGAGGAGGAGGGACCAGAGAAGGCTCTGACCCCGTAACGGGAGGAGGAGAGACCAGAGAAGGCTCAGACCCCGTAACGGGAGGAGGAGAGACCAGAGGAGGCTCGGCCTCTGACCCCGTAACGGGAGGAGGAGAGCCCAGAGAAGGCTCAGACCCCGTAACGGGAGGAGGAGAGACCAGAGAAGGCTCAGACCCCGTAACGGGAGGAGGAGAGACCAGAGAAGGCTCGGCCTCAGACTCCGTAACGGGAGGAGGAGAGACCAGAGAAGGCTCTGACCCCGTAACGGGAGGAGGAGAGACCAGAGAAGGCTCAGACCCTGTAACGGGAGGAGGAGGGACCAGAGAAGGCTCGGCGTCTCAGACCCCGTAACGGGAGGAGGAGGGACCAGAGAAGGCTCGGCCTCAGACTCGCTGCTTAACAGGGAGAACCGGTTGAAAGTTTCTGTCGGCTGAATGAGCGACACCGGTTGAGCATTCCTACAGCGTTTCCCTCCAGAAGCCATGAGAAAGATGTCCGGCTGCGGGGACCGTGCAAAGGGATTTATACTAACGTTACTATCTGTACTTACTGGTGGCACAGACGCTGTTTCATCCTTGCATAACGATTGCATCTGAAGCTGGGCTTGCAACATGACTATCCACACCATAAGGCGATAGTTCTCCTTTATAACACGACTACAGCGACTGCATTGAGAAGGCATAGTATTAATGTTACTACTAAGCTTTTTCGGCTGGTGGAAGTCGTGCCTTGTACACGGAAACAAAAATACACATTTCTAGAGTAGTGGAGGTATTGACTCCATGTCTAGAGTAGTGGAGATATTGACTCCATGTCTAGAGTAGTGGAGAGTAGAGGAGATATTGACTCCATGTCTAGAGTAGTGGAGAGTAGTGGAGATATTGACTCCATGTCTAGAGTAGTGGAGAGTAGTGGAGATATTGACTCCATGTCTAGAGTAGTGGAGATATTGACTCCATGTCTAGAGTAGTGGAGAGTAGTGGAGATATTGACTCCATGTCTAGAGTAGTGGAGATATTGACTCCATGTCTAGAGTAGTGGAGAGTAGTGGAGATATTGACTCCATGTCTAGAGTAGTGGAGAGTAGTGGAGATATTGACTCCATGTCTAGAGTAGTGGAGATATTGACTCCATGTCTAGAGTAGTGGAGAGTAGAGGAGATATTGACTCCATGTCTAGAGTAGTGGAGATATTGACTCCATGTCTAGAGTAGAGGAGAGTAGAGGAGATATTGACTCCATGTCTAGAGTAGTGGAGAGTAGAGGAGATATTGACTCCATGTCTAGAGTAGTGGAGAGTAGAGGAGATATTGACTCCATGTCTAGAGTAGTGGAGATATTGACTCCATGTCTAGAGTAGAGGAGAGTAGAGGAGATATTGACTCCATGTCTAGAGTAGTGGAGAGTAGAGGAGATATTGACTCCATGTCTAGAGTAGAGGAGATATTGACTCCATGTCTAGAGTAGTGGAGAGTAGTGGAGATATTGACTCCATGTCTAGAGTAGAGGAGATATTGACTCCATGTCTAGAATAGTGGAGAGTAGTGGAGATATTGACTCCATTTCTAGAGTAGTGGAGATATTGTCTTCTCTTAACAGTTGACGGTTTTCACCGTTGCTCTTCTGAACGTTGCATCATGGATAATACTGAGTTGTCGTGACTGGTTATCTCAGGAAACTGTACTGTCTCACATTGAGCCCATCGTCAAACCCACTTCCTCTGGAAGAAAGTCTCTCAGTACTGAGACATGACTTGAGGTTTGAGCCGGAAGATGACTGAATGTAGAGTATTGAGTATATAGTTTTTTCTTCCTGACTCTCTCAGTGAAATCTCTTCCTGCTTATTGTTTGCATTCCATTAATCATTAGTCTTGTCCCGTTTTATTAGTCATATGCACAGGATACACATGTTACACAGTACAAGGAAATGGTGACTGCAAGTTCACTCTCACCAACCACCCAATCTCAGTGCAGACACACTTAGCCACTGAGGCCACCCCATAATAATGACATTAAATCAGGGCCGTAGTGTATGATGAAGCCATTCGTCCACTCATGGAGATATTCCATCTCCGTGTTTTGTCCGTTTTCTCAGGTACAAGTGATCCTTATGTGAAGTTTAAACTGGACGGGAAGACACTATACAAGAGCAAAGTGGTTTACAAGAACCTCAACCCGACGTGGAACGAGTCCTTCTCTTTCCCTGTCAGAGACCTGGACCAGAGACTGTATATTAAGGTAAGGGGTGAAGGACAGACACCCCGTGTGTTAGGGCCTCAGTAGGGGCCATTCTGATCAGAAGAGTGTTTCTGCTCTTTGTTCTGTGTCCAGTCTTTATTAATTACCCATCTTCACCTGGTCTACGTTGCAGGTGTATGACCGGGATCTGACCATGGATGACTTCATGGGATCCGGCTACGTTCTCCTCACTGATCTGGAGATGGAAAAGTGAGTGACACATTTTTTTTTTTTTTTTTAAATGTCTTCAATTTTCAGGAGATGATGATTTATTGTTTTGTTGTAACTCTGGCAGCAGGTCACCTAGAGGTTAGAGAGGCAGCAACCAGAGCTAGTCTCTGTTTCTACTGGAATATCATCAATAAAGTAATCTTATACATTTAAAAACATTAACACGTGTTGTGTGTGTGTGTGTGTGTGTGTGTGTCTACCAGTTACACACGTCAGTACAGACACACAAGTATTCTGATGCCGTTAATGTTGTCAATATGAAAATAACACTAATTCTCTCCAACCTGGCATTTCTTCATAATGAGACAGATTCTCTCCAACCTGGCATTTCTTGTTCATGTTTTATGCTAAGCTAACCCAGGCTAACTGAACCATGTTTTATGCTAAGCTAACCCTGTTGTATCCCCAGGGTGTGTGAGCTGTCCGTGCGTCTGGACGACCCCAACAGTCTGGAGGAGGACATGGGAGTCATCATGCTGGACATGTCTCTCTCTCTTAGGGATAGAGACAACGAGAGGAACTCTGTAAGGAACTAGACAATACAATATACCATATCTAACAGGCTTGGGGGTCAATTCCTTTTCAGTTCAGTCAATTCAGGAAGTAAACTGAAATTCAAATTCCATTTGTTTCACATAGAGAAGCTTTGAAGAAAATGAGAATTGGAGTTAGTTTTTTTTACTTCCTGATTTGACTGAGATTGATGGAATTGACCATTTTGTTTTGACATATTCTACAGATAAACTTGCATGTTTTTGTTCCTCTACTAACTGTGACAGTGTGTTGTTCTGTTGTACCTGTTGCCTGCATGTACCTGTTGCCTGCATGTACCTGTTACCTGCATGTACCTGTTGCAGAGGTGGCCTAAGAGGAAGAGGAGTATCAGGGTAAGTCATCCAAAGATATCCACTCTAGTGTTCTGACACCACTATGTAATCACTAAGGATCCACTCTAGTGTTCTGACACCACTATGTAATCACTAAGGATCCACTCTAGTGTTCTGACACCACTATGTAATCACTAAGGATCCACTCTAGTGTTCTGACACCACTATTTCATCACTAAGGATCCACTCTAGTGTTCTGACACCACTATGTAATCACTAAGGATCCACTCTAGTGTTCTGACACCACTATGTAATCACTAAGGATCCACTCTAGTGTACTGACACCACTATGTAATCACTAAGGATCCACTCTAGTGTTCTGACACCACTATTTCATCACTAAGGATCCACTCTAGTGTTCTGACACCACTATGTAATCACTAAGGATCCACTCTAGTGTACTGACACCACTATGGAATCACTAAGGATCCACTCTAGTGTTCTGACACCACTATTTCATCACTAAGGATCCACTCTAGTGTTCTGACACCACTATGGAATCACTAAGGATCCACTCTAGTGTTCTGACACCACTATTTCATCACTAAGGATCCACTCTAGTGTTCTGACACCACTATTTCATCACTAAGGATCCACTCTAGTGTTCTGACACCACTATTTCATCACTAAGGATCCACTCTAGTGTTCTGACACCACTATTTCATCACTAAGGATCCACTCTAGTGTTCTGACACCACTATTTCATCACTAAGGATCCACTCTAGTGTTCTGACACCACTATTTCATCACTAAGGATCCACTCTAGTGTTCTGACACCACTATTTCATCACTAAGGATCCACTCTAGTGTACTGACACCACTATGTAATCACTAAGGATCCACTCTAGTGTTCTGACACCACTATTTCATCACTAAGGATCCACTCTAGTGTTCTGACACCACTATTTAATCACTAAGGATCCACTCTAGTGTTCTGACACCACTATTTCATCACTAAGGATCCACTCTAGTGTTCTGACACCACTATTTCATCACTAAGGATCCACTCTAGTATTCTGACACCACTATTTAATCACTAAGGATCCACTCTAGTGTTCTGACACCACTATTTCATCACTAAGGATCCACTCTAGTATTCTGACACCACTATTTAATCACTAAGGATCCACTCTAGTGTTCTGACACCACTATTTAATCACTAAGGATCCACTCTAGTGTTCTGACACCACTATTTCATCACTAAGGATCCACTCTAGTGTTCTGACACCACTATTTCATCACTAAGGATCCACTCTAGTGTTCTGACACCACTATTTCATCACTAAGGATCCACTCTAGTGTTCTGACACCACTATGTAATCAGGATCCAAAAACGGACAGTTTTTCATTGAAACGATTCATTTGTTTGAACTGAATCAGTCCCATAAAGCTGGACGTTGTTATTCTATTTCTACACTAGAGGGCAGTATACCACCAAGACACCGTTCAGTGTTTTACAATAAGTTGCTGCCACAACCCTACTAATAACTTAAATAAACGATGTGTTGGTCTGATTTGATGAAGACCAATGTAGCTGGTTGGTTCTGTTTCCTTGCAGTGTGTCGTCCTCCGCTGCGTGCGTACGATATGAAACGGGTTTAAACATCCGTTTTCATTAAGCTCCGTTACAGCCGGAAGATGATTGCTCTGAGACGGGGCCTTCGTCCCAAATGGCACCCTATTCCCTACGGTGCCTGGTCTAAAGTAGTGCACTGCACGAGAATA
>NC_059467.1:54603986-54706486 GCF_905237065.1 Salmo salar | reverse complement strand
CAGTCCTGTCTGTATAATGTGTTGTTTTACAGGGTCAGTCCTGTCTGGATAATGTGTTGTTTTACAGGGTCAGTCCTGTCTGTATAATGTGTTGTTTTACAGGGTCAGTCCTGTCTGTATAATGTGTTGTTTTACAGGGTCAGTCCTGTCTGTATAATGTGTTGTTTTACAGGGCCAGTCCTGTCTGTAATGTGTTGTTTTACAGGGTCAGTCCTGTCTGAGGTGCTGTTTTACAGGGCCAGTCCTGTCTGTATAATGTGTTGTTTTACAGGGTCAGTCCTGTCTGTATAATGGTTGTTGTTTTACAGGGCCAGTCCTGTCTGTATAATGTGTTGTTTTGCAGGGTCAGTCCTGTCTGTATAATGTGTTGTTTTTTACAGGGTCAGTCCTGTCTGTATAATGTGTTGTTTTACAGGAGTCAGTCCTGTCTGTATAATGTGTTGTTTTACAGGGTCAGTCCTGTCTGTATAATGTGTTGTTTTACAGGGTCAGTCCTGTCTGTATAATGTGTTGTTTTACAGGGTCAGTCCTGTCTGAATGTGTTGTTTTACAGGGCCAGTCCTGTCTGTATAATGTGTTGTTTTACAGGGTCAGTCCTGTCTGTATAATGTGTTGTTTTACAGGGTCAGTCCTGTCTGTATAATGTGTTGTTTTACAGGGTCAGTCCTGTCTGTATAATGTGTTGTTTTACAGGGTCAGTCCTGTCTGTATAATGTGTTGTTTTACAGGGTCAGTCCTGTCTGTATAATGTGTTGTTTTACAGGGCCAGTCCTGTCTGTAATGTGTTGTTTTACAGGGTCAGTCCTGTCTGGAGGTGCTGTTTTACAGGGCCAGTCCTGTCTGTATAATGTGTTGTTTTACAGGGTCAGTCCTGTCTGTATAATGTGTTGTTTTACAGGGTCAGTCCTGTCTGTATAATGTGTTGTTTTACAGGGCCAGTCCTGTCTGTATAATGTGTTGTTTTACAGGGTCAGTCCTGTCTGTATAATGTGTTGTTTTACAGGGTCAGTCCTGTCTGTATAATGTGTTGTTTTACAGGGCCAGTCCTGTCTGGAGGTGCTGTAGTTAACAGGCTCTGATGTTTTTCTCCCCTCAGAGTTTCAAAAGTTCCTTCAGGAACCTCCGGGATGTCGGTTTCCTTCAAGTCAAGATTATCAAGGCTACTGACCTGTTGGCAGCTGATTTAAACGGTAAGAAGCACTTCCCCCTCTGTTAATGTGAACTTCTTCATTTCGCTGTAGAACTAGCTCTATCCGTTAGCGTTGCGCTATATTTTACCACACAGAAATGATGTTTTTTTTACTTCCAAAGCTACTGTCAGTAGAAACTAACACTGTCTGTGTGTGTGTGGTTGGGTGGGTGTGTGTGTGTGTGTGTGTGTGTCTGTTGCAGGGAAGAGTGACCCGTTCTGTGTTTTGGAGTTGGGCAACGACAGACTGCAGACTCACACCATCTATAAAACCCTTAATCCCAACTGGAACCAAGTCTTCACCATGTCAGTCACACTCCAGCTCTGCTTTTTTATCCCTGTAGTTCCCCTTTAAACATGGGATTTAACGTGGTATTACAAGTCTTTACCATGTCAGTTGCCATATAAACCACACATCTAATCTAACCATCTATCTAATCTAACCATCTATCTAATCTAACCATCTATCTAATCTAACCATCTATCTAATCTAACCATCTATCTAATGTAACCATCTATCTAATCTAACCATCTATCTAATTACTATATCTATCTAATCTAACCATCTATCTATCTAATCTAACCTCTATCTATCTATCTAATCTAACCATCTATCTAATCTAACCATCTATCTAATCTAACCATCTATCTAATCAACCATCTATCTAATCTAACCATCTATCTAATCTAACCATCTATCTAATCTAACCATTATCTATCTAATCTAACCATCTATCTAATCTAACCATCTATCTATCTAACCATCTATCTATCTAATCTAACCTCTTCTATCTATCTAATCTAACCATCTATCTAATCTAACCATCTATCTAATCTAACCATCTATCTAATCTAACCCATCTATCTAATCTAACCGTCTATCTATCTAACCATCTATCTATCTAATCTAACCATCTATCTAATCTAACCATCTATCTAATCTAACCCTATCTATCTAATCTAACCATCTATCTAATCTAACCATCTATCTATCTAATCTAACCACATCTATCTAATCTAACCATCTATCTATCTAATCTAACCATCTATCTAATCTAACCATCTATCTATATAATCTAACCATCTATCTGTCTAATCTAACCATCTATCTGTGTATTTAATCTAACCATCTATCTAATCTAACCATCTATCTGCTGTATCTAATCTAACCATCTATCTAATCATAACCATCTATCTGCTGTATCTAATCTAACCATCCTGTATCTAATCTAAGTCTCCATCTGTATCTATATTCAATCTAACCATCTATCTATATAATCTAACCATCTATCTAATGTCCAGGCCCAGTCTCCATGTTTCTGCTGTATTTATATCCATGTTGTCCAGTCTCCATGTTTCTGCTGTATTTATATCCATGTTGTCCAGTCTCCATGTTTCTGCTGTATTTATATCCATGTTGTCCAGTCTCCATGTTTCTGCTGTATTTATATCCATGTTGTCCAGTCCAGTCTCCATGTTTCTGCTGTATTTATATCCATGTTGTCCAGTCTCCATGTTTCTGCTGTATTTATATCCATGTTGTCCAGTCTCCATGTTTCTGCTGTATTTATATCCATGTTGTCCAGTCTCCATGTTTCTGCTGTATTTATATCCATGTTGTCCAGTCTCCATGTTTCTGCTGTATTTATATCCATGTTGTCCAGTCTCCATGTTTCTGCTGTATTTATATCCATGTTGTCCAGTCTCCATGTTTCTGCTGTATTTATATCCATGTTGTCAGTCTAGTTTGTCCAGTCTCCATGTTTCTGCTGTATTTATATCCATGTTATGCAGCCCAGTAAAAGACATCCATGATATTCTGGAGCTGACCATCTTTGATGAGGATGGAGACAAAGCACCTGACTTCCTGGGCAAAGTGGCCATTCCTCTGCTTTCTGTGAGTAGCATAGTGGCCATTCCTCTGCTTTCTGTGAGTAGCATAGTGGCCATTCCTCTACTCTCTGTGAGTAGCATAGTGACCATTCCTCTACTCTCTGTGAGCAGCATAGTTACCATTCCTCTACTCTCTGTGAGTAGTGTAAATCCATATTCCAGCGATATGTATTTCCATTAGATCAATGGGAGTTCAAGTCAAGAGGGCCAGTCAGGGTCATGTCTTCAATCCACTGTTCCAGCTTAGTGTTGGTCTCTGTATATGACCTGTACATTACATTCCGCTCTCTGTCCCCCTCCAGATCCACAATGGACAATCGATCTGCTGTCCCCTGAAGAAGGAGGACCTGGGTGGTCTGTCTAAAGGAAACATCTCGCTGGAGCTGGAGCTCATCTTCAACCCAGTGAGTCCAGGGCCCATTGTCCCCTCCTTCTGTTGGCCAGGGCACATGGGGAATAGGGGCTGTTTGGGACGCACTTGCTACCTGTCCCCTCCTTCTGTTGGCCAGGGCCCATAGGAAATAGGGCGCTGTTTGGGACCGATGGACCAGTCCTGATAGATACTGTAGGGTCATCTGTAATGATGTTTAATACAGATGGACTGGTCCTGTCAGATTGTGTGTGTGTGTGAGCGAGTGTGACAGGAACAACCTGTCTTCCATCTCTCTCCATTTAAACAGGAACAACCTGTCTTCCATCTCTCTCCATTTAAACAGGAACAACCTGTCTTCCATCTCTCTCTCCATTTAAACTGGAACAACCTGTCTTCCATCTCTCTCTCCATTTAAACAGGAACAACCTGTCTTCCATCTCTCTCCATTTAAACAGGAACAACCTGTCTTCCATCTCTCTCTCCATTTAAACAGGAACAACCTGTCTTCCATCTCCCTCCATTTAAACTGGAACAACCTGTCTTCCATCTCTCTCCATTTAAACAGGAACAACCTGTCTTCCATCTCTCTCTCCATTTAAACAGGAACAACCTGTCTTCCATCTCCCTCCATTTAAACTGGAACAACCTGTCTTCCATCTCTCTCTCCATTTAAACAGGAACAACCTGTCTTCCATCTCTCTCCATTTAAACTGGAACAACCTGTCTTCCATCTCTCTCTCCATTTAAACAGGAACAACCTGTCTTCCATCTCTCTCCATTTAAACAGGAACAACCTGTCTTCCATCTCTCTCTCCATTTAAACAGGAACAACCTGTCTTCCATCTCTCTCCATTTAAACAGGAACAACCTGTCTTCCATCTCTCTCTCCATTTAAACAGGAACAACCTGTCTTCCATCTCCCTCCATTTCACTTCTGTTTTTGTCTTCTGTTTTTTAGGTCAGAGCAGCTATCAGAACATTTAAACCAAAGGAGAAGAAATTCATGGAAGACAATCCAAAGTTTTCTAAAAAGGTTTGCTAAATGAATCTCCCGTAGTTTCGCCTAAAGTACTGTGAAACGGGCGGACATTTTGTCTTGTTCGTAGCGTGTTTTTTAACGTGTATTTCTGTGTTCATTCCAGATCTTGGCGCGTAACGTGCACCGCGTGCGTAATCTGTACAGAGCGGTGCAGTCCACACTGCAGTACATGAAGAGCTGTTTCCAGTGGGAGAGTTTCCAGAGGAGTCTCATAGCCTTCCTGGTGGGGCAGTCACCCTTTTCAACATCTAGAAGTAGCGTTACCAAGCTAGATATACTGTAGTAGAGCAGCACCATCTGCACTTTCTCCCATACAACCAGAATTCCTAGCAGGGGGTTCCCCATCTCAAGGCAATAGGTGTTCTCAATGTCTCATCCTTCAGCTCCATCCAGTCCCATCCTTCAGCTCCATCCAGTCCCATCCTTCAGCTCCACTCAACCCCTCCCATCTATCTCTGAACACCATCCAGTCCCATCCTTCAGCTCCACTCAACCCCTCCCATCTCTCTGAACACCATCCAGTCCCATCCTTCAGCTCCACTCAACCCCTCCCATCTCTCTGACCACCATCCAGTCCCATCCTTCAGCTCCACTCAACCCCTCCCATCTATCTCTGAACACCATCCAGTCCCATCCTTCAGCTCCATCCAACCCCTCCCATCTCTCTGAACACCATCCAGTCCCATCCTTCAGCTCCACTCAACCCCTCCCATCTCTCTGACCACCAACCACAGTCCCATCCTTCAGCTCCACTCAACCCCTCCCATCTATCTCCTAACACCATCCAGTCCCATCCTTCAGCTCCATCCAGTCCCATCCTTCAGCTCCACTCAACCCCTCCCATCTCTCTGAACACCATCCAGTCCCATCCTTCAGCTCCACTCAACCCCTCCCATCTCTCTGAACACCATCCAGTCCCATCCTTCAGCTCCATCCAACCCCTCCCATATCTCTGAACACCATCCAGTCAGATATCAGATCCAGCCTATACCCCACTTTGCTGTTTGGGGGTTTAGGCTGGGTTTCTGTACAGCACTTCGCTGTTTGGGGGTTTAGGCTGGGTTTCTGTACAGCACTTCGCTGTTTGGGGGTTTAGGCTGGGTTTCTGTACAGCACTTTGCTGTTTGGGGGTTTAGGCTGGGTTTCTGTACAGCACTTTGCTGTTTGGGGGTTTAGGCTGCTATAGATATGGACTGTGAGAGGACCCGTTCTAGCCCCTGCTATAGATATGTACTGTGAGAGGACTCGTTCTAGCCCCTGCTATAGATATGTACTGTGAGAGGACCCGTTCTAGCCCCTGCTATAGATATGTACTGTGAGAGGACCCGTTCTAGCCCCTGCTATAGATATGTACTGTGAGAGGACCCGTTCTAGCCCCTGCTATAGATATGTACTGTGAGAGGACCCGTTCTAGCCCCTGCTATAGATATGGACTGTGAGAGGATAGATTCTAGCCCCTGCTATAGATATGTACTGTGACAGGACAGATTCTAGCCCCTGCTATAGATATGTACTGTGAGAGGATCCGTTCTAGCCCCTGCTATAGATATGTACTGTGAGAGGATAGATTCTATCCCCTGCTATAGATATGTACTGTGAGAGGACCCGTTCTAGCCCCTGCTATAGATATGTACTGTGAGAGGACCCGTTCTAGCCCCTGCTATAGATATGTACTGTGAGAGGACAGATTCTAGCCCCTGCTATAGATATGTTCTGTGAGAGGATAGATTCTAGCCCCTGCTATAGATATGTACTGTGAGAGGATAGATTCTAGCCCCTGCTATAGATATGTTCTGTGAGAGGATAGATTATAGCCCCTGCTATAGATATGTTATGTGAGAGTATAGATTATAGCCCCTGCTATAGATATGTACTGTGAGAGGACTCGTTCTAGCCCCTGCTATAGATATGTACTGTGAGAGGATGGGATCTAACCTCAGCTACAGTGTAGACTGGTCCCACTAGAGAAGAGATGGTGTGTATGGTAAATACAGTATATGTCATGTATTTGATGTTCAGTTAATGAAGTGACCCTTTATCAGTTTCTCCTCTCCTCCCCCTCTCCTCCCCTCCTCTCCCATCCGCCTCTCGTCTCCCCTACTCCTGCCCTCCATTCCTCTCCTGTACTCGTCCTCTCATCTCCCCTCCCTACTCCTCTTCTCTACTCCCCTCCTCTCTCCTTTCCTCTCCTCTTTCCTCCTCCCATCTCCTCCTCTCCCCTCCCTACTCCTCTCCTCCTCTCCTTTCCTCTCCTCTTTCCTCCTCCCATCTCCTCCTCTCCCCTCCCTACTCCTCTTCTCTCCTCCCCTCTACTCCCCTCCTCACTCCTTTCCTCTCCTCTTTCCTACTCTCCTCTTTCCTCCTCCCATCTCCTCCTCTCCCCTCCCTACTCCTCTCCTCCTCTCCTTTCCTGTCCTCTTCTCTTTTCCTCCGCTTCTCTCCTTTTCTCTCCCCTCCTCCCCTACTTCTCCCCTCTCCTCCTCCCATCTTCTCCCCTTTCTACTCCTCTCCTCCTCCCCTTTCTTCCCCTCCTCTTCTCCTTCCCTCTCGTCCCCGGCTCTCCTCTCCCCTCTTCCCCCACTCCTCCCCACTCCTCTCTTCTCCTCCTCCCCTCTCCTCCCCTACTCCTCTCTCCTCATCTCCTTCTCTACTCCTTCTTCTCCCCTACTCCGCTCCCCACTCTCCTATCCTACTTCTCTCCTCTCCTCTCCTCTCCTCTCCTCTCCTCTCCTCTCCTCTCCTCTCTTCTCTTCTCCCCTCCCCTCCCCTCTCCTCTCCCTCCCCTCCCCCGCTCTCCTCTCCTCTCCTCTCTTCCTCTAGATATTCCTGCTGGCGGTGTGGCATTGGGAGTTCTACATGTTGCCTCTCTGTCTGGTTCTGCTCATAACATGGAACTATCTTCAGATTGCATCTGGACGGGCCAACCAGGACCTGGTCAGTACAGAGCCTCGCTCCAAACAGCCATGTTTAGTCCTATTCCCCTAGAACTACTACCACTATCCCCTAGATTCTACAACTACTACCACTATCCCCTACAACTACTACCACTATCCCCTAGAACTACTACCACTATCCCCTACAACTACTACCACTATCCCCTAGATTCTACAACTACTACCACTATCCCCTACAACTACTACCACTATCCCCTAGATTCTACAACTACTACCACTATCCCCTACAACTACTACCACTATCCCCTACAACTACTACCACTATCCCCTACAACTACTACCACTATCCCCTACAACTACTACCACTATCCCCTACAACTACTACCACTATCCCCTACAACTACTACCACTATCCCCTACAACTACTACCACTATCCCCTAGATTCTACAACTACTACCACTATCCCCTAGAACTACTACCACTATCCCCTAGCTTCTACAACTACTACCACTATCCCCTACAACTACTACCACTATCCCCTAGAACTACTACCACTATCCCCTAGATTCTACAACTACTACCACTATCCCCTACAACTACTACCACTATCCCCTACAACTACTACCACTATCCCCTAGATTCTACAACTACTACCACTATCCCCTACAACTACTACCACTATCCCCTACAACTACTACCACTATCCCCTACAACTACTACCACTATCCCCTACAACTACTACCACTATCCCCTAGATTCTACAACTACTACCACTATCCCCTACAACTACTACCACTATCCCCTACAACTACTACCACTGTCCCCTACAACTACTACCACTATCCCCTACAACTACTACCACTATCCCCTAGAACTACTACCACTATCCCCTAGATTCTACAACTACTACCACTATCCCCTACAACTACTACCACTATCCCCTAGAACTACTACCACTATCCCCTACAACTACTACCACTATCCCCTACAACTACTACCACTATCCCCTACAACTACTACCACTATCCCCTACAACTACTACCACTATCCCCTACAACTACTACCACTATCCCTACAACTACTACCACTATCCCCTACAACTACTACCACTATCCCCTACAACTACTACCACTATCCCCTACAACTACTACCACTATCCCCTACAACTACTACCACTATCCCCTACAACTACTACCACTATCCCCTACAACTACTACCACTATCCCCTACAACTACTACCACTATCCCCTACAACTACTACCACTATCCCCTACAACTACTACCACTATCCCCTAGATTCTACAACTACTACCACTATCCCCTACAACTACTACCACTATCCCCTACAACTACTACCACTATCCCCTACAACTACTACCACTATCCCCTACAACTACTACCACTATCCCCTACAACTACTACCACTATCCCCTACAACTACTACCACTATCCCCTACAACTACTACCACTATCCCCTAGATTCTACAACTACTACCACTATCCCCTAGAACTACTACCACTATCCCCTAGAACTACTACCACTATCCCCTACAACTACTACCACTATCCCCTACAACTACTACCACTATCCCCTACAACTACTACCACTATCCCCTACAACTACTACCACTATCCCCTACAACTACTACCACTATCCCCTACAACTACTACCACTATCCCCTACAACTACTACCACTATCCCCTAGATTCTACAACTACTACCACTATCCCCTAGATTCTACAACTACTACCACTATCCCCTAGAACTACTACCACTATCCCCTAGATTCTACAACTACTACCACTATCCCCTACAACTACTACCACTATCCCTTACAACTACTACCACTATCCCCTACAACTACTACCACTATCCCCTACAACTACTACCACTATCCCCTACAACTACTACCACTATCCCCTAGATTCTAGAACTACTACCACTATCCCCTAGAACTACTACCACTATCCCCTAGAACTACTACCACTATCCCCTAGAACTACTACCACTATCCCCTAGAACTACTACCACTATCCCCTAGAACTACTACCACTATCCCCTAGATTCTACAACTACTACCACTATCCCCTAGAACTACTACCACTATCCCCTAGAACTACTACCACTATCCCCTAGAACTACTACCACTATCCCCTAGATTCTACAACTACTACCACTATCCCCTAGAACTACTACCACTATCCCCTACAACTACTACCACTATCCCCTAGATTCTACAACTACTACCACTATCCCCTACAACTACTACCACTATCCCCTAGAACTACTACCACTATCCCCTAGATTCTACAACTACTACCACTATCCCCTAGAACTACTACCACTATCCCCTAGAACTACTACCACTATCCCCTACAACTACTACCACTATCCCCTAGATTCTACTACCACTATCCCCTAGATTCTACAACTACTACCACTATCCCCTACAACTACTACCACTATCCCCTACAACTACTACCACTATCCCCTACAACTACTACCACTATCCCCTACAACTACTACCACTATCCCCTACAACTACTACCACTATCCCCTACAACTACTACCACTATCCCCTACAACTACTACCACTATCCCCTACAACTACTACCACTATCCCCTACAACTACTACCACTATCCCCTACAACTACTACCACTATCCCCTACAACTACTACCACTATCCCCTAGATTCTACAACTACTACCACTATCCCCTACAACTACTACCACTATCCCCTACAACTACTACCACTATCCCCTACAACTACTACCACTATCCCCTACAACTACTACCACTATCCCCTACAACTACTACCACTATCCCCTAGATTCTATAACTACTACCACTATCCCCTAGAACTACTACCACTATCCCCTACAACTACTACCACTATCCCCTACAACTACTACCACTATCCCCTACAACTACTACCACTATCCCCTAGATTCTATAACTACTACCACTATCCCCTAGAACTACTACCACTATCCCCTAGAACTACTACCACTATCCCCTACAACTACTACCACTATCCCCTACAACTACTACCACTATCCCCTACAACTACTACCACTATCCCCTAGAACTACTACCACTATCCCCTAGAACTACTACCACTATCCCCTAGATTCTACAACTACTACCACTATCCCCTACAACTACTACCACTATCCCCTAGATTCTAGAACTACTACCACTATCCCCTACAACTACTACCACTATCCCCTACAACTACTACCACTATCCCCTAGATTCTACAACTACTACCACTATCCCCTAGAACTACTACCACTATCCCCTACAACTACTACCACTATCCCCTACAACTACTACCACTATCCCCTACAACTACTACCACTATCCCCTAGATTCTACAACTACTACCACTATCCCCTACAACTACTACCACTATCCCCTACAACTACTACCACTATCCCCTAGATTCTACAACTACTACCACTATCCCCTACAACTACTACCACTATCCCCTAGATTCTACAACTACTACCACTATCCCCTACAACTACTACCACTATCCCCTACAACTACTACCACTATCCCCTACAACTACTACCACTATCCCCTACAACTACTACCACTATCCCCTACAACTACTACCACTATCCCCTACAACTACTACCACTATCCCCTACAACTACTACCACTATCCCCTACAACTACTACCACTATCCCCTACAACTACTACCACTATCCCCTACAACTACTACCACTATCCCCTAGATTCTATAACTACTACCACTATCCCCTACAACTACTACCACTATCCCCTAGATTCTACAACTACTACCACTATCCCCTAGAACTACTACCACTATCCCCTAGAACTACTACCACTATCCCCTAGAACTACTACCACTATCCCCTAGAACTACTACCACTATCCCCTACAACTACTACCACTATCCCCTACAACTACTACCACTATCCCCTACAACTACTACCACTATCCCCTAGATTCTACAACTACTACCACTATCCCCTACAACTACTACCACTATCCCCTACAACTACTACCACTATCCCCTACAACTACTACCACTATCCCCTAGATTCTACAACTACTACCACTATCCCCTACAACTACTACCACTATCCCCTACAACTACTACCACTATCCCCTAGATTCTACAACTACTACCACTATCCCCTACAACTACTACCACTATCCCCTAGAACTACTACCACTATCCCCTACAACTACTACCACTATCCCCTACAACTACAACCACTATCCCCTACAACTACTACCACTATCCCCTACAACTACTACCACTATCCCCTAGAACTACTACCACTATCCCCTACAACTACTACCACTATCCCCTACAACTACTACCACTATCCCCTAGATTCTACAACTACTACCACTATCCCCTACAACTACTACCACTATCCCCTACAACTACTACCACTATCCCCTACAACTACTACCACTATCCCCTACAACTACTACCACTATCCCCTACAACTACTACCACTATCCCCTAGATTCTACAACTACTACCACTATCCCCTACAACTACTACCACTATCCCCTACAACTACTACCACTATCCCCTACAACTACTACCACTATCCCCTACAACTACTACCACTATCCCCTACAACTACTACCACTATCCCCTAGATTCTACAACTACTACCACTATCCCCTACAACTACTACCACTATCCCCTACAACTACTACCACTATCCCCTGTTCTACAACTACAACCACTATCCCCTACAACTACTACCACTATCCCCTACAACTACTACCACTATCTCCTACAACTACTACCACTATCCCCTAGAACTACTACCACTATCCCCTAGATTCTACAACTACTACCACTATCCCCTACAACTACTACCACTATCCCCTACAACTACTACCACTATCCCCTACAACTACTACCACTATCCCCTACAACTACTACCACTATCCCCTACAACTACTACCACTATCCCCTACAACTACTACCACTATCCCCTAGATTCTAGAACTACTACCACTATCCCCTGCAACTACTACCACTATCCCCTACAACTACTACCACTATCCCCTACAACTACTACCACTATCCCCTAGATTCTAGAACTACTACCACTATCCCCTACAACTACTACCACTATCCCCTAGAACTACTACCACTATCCCCTACAACTACTACCACTATCCCTTCTACAACTACTACCACTATCCCCTACAACTACTACCACTATCCCCTACAACTACTACCACTATCCCCTACAACTACTACCACTATCCCCTACAACTACTACCACTATCCCCTACAACTACTACCACTATCCCCTACAACTACTACCACTATCCCCTACAACTACTACCACTATCCCCTAGATTATACAACTACTACCACTATCCCCTACAACTACTACCACTATCCCCTACAACTACTACCACTATCCCCTACAACTACTACCACTATCCCCTACAACTACTACCACTATCCCCTACAACTACTACCACTATCCCTTCTACAACTACTACCACTATCCCCTACAACTACTACCACTATCCCCTACAACTACTACCACTATCCCCTAGAACTACTACCACTATCCCCTACAACTACTACCACTATCCCCTAGATTCTACAACTACTACCACTATCCCCTACAACTACTACCACTATCCCCTACAACTACTACCACTATCCCTAGATTCTACAACTACTACCACTATCCCCTACAACTACTACCACTATCCCCAGAACTACTACCACTATCCCCTACAACTACTACCACTATCCCCTACAACTACTACCACTATCCCCTACAACTACTACCACTATCCCCTACAACTACTACCACTATCCCCTACAACTACTACCACTATCCCCTAGATTCTACAACTACTACCACTATCCCCTACAACTACTACCACTATCCCCTACAACTACTACCACTATCCCCTAGATTCTACAACTACTACCACTATCCCCTACAACTACTACCACTATCCCCTACAACTACTACCACTATCCCCTAGAACTACTACCACTATCCCCTACAACTACTACCACTATCCCCTAGATTCTACAACTACTACCACTATCCCCTACAACTACTACCACTATCCCCTAGATTCTACAACTACTACCACTATCCCCTACAACTACTACCACTATCCCCTACAACTACTACCACTATCCCCTAGAACTACTACCACTATCCCCTACAACTACTACCACTATCCCCTACAACTACTACCACTATCCCCTACAACTACTACCACTATCCCCTACAACTACTACCACTATCCCCTAGAACTACTACCACTATCCCCTACAACTACTACCACTATCCCCTACAACTACTACCACTATCCCCTACAACTACTACCACTATCCCCTACAACTACTACCACTATCCCCTAGATTCTACAACTACTACCACTATCCCCTACAACTACTACCACTATCCCCTAGATTCTATAACTACTACCACTATCCCCTACAACTACTACCACTATCCCTAGATTCTACAACTACTACCACTATCCCCTACAACTACTACCACTATCCCCTACAACTACTACCACTATCCCCTAGAACTACTACCACTATCCCCTACAACTACTACCACTATCCCCTACAACTACTACCACTATCCCCTACAACTACTACCACTATCCCCTACAACTACTACCACTATCCCCTACAACTACTACCACTATCCCCTACAACTACTACCACTATCCCCTAGATTCTACAACTACTACCACTATCCCCTACAACTACTACCACTATCCCCTACAACTACTACCACTATCCCCTACAACTACTACCACTATCCCCTACAACTACTACCACTATCCCCTACAACTACTACCACTATCCCCTACAACTACTACCACTATCCCCTACAACTACTACCACTATCCCCTACAACTACTACCACTATCCCCTACAACTACTACCACTATCCCCTACAACTACTACCACTATCCCCTACAACTACTACCACTATCCCCTAGATTCTACAACTACTACCACTATCCCCTACAACTACTACCACTATCCCCTACAACTACTACCACTATCCCCTACAACTACTACCACTATCCCCTACAGCTACTACCACTATCCCCTAGATTCTACAACTACTACCACTATCCCCTAGAACTACTACCACTATCCCCTAGAACTACTACCACTATCCCCTAGAACTACTACCACTATCCCCTAGATTCTACAACTACTACCACTATCCCCTACAACTACTACCACTATCCCCTACAACTACTACCACTATCCCCTAGATTCTACAACTACTACCACTATCCCCTACAACTACTACCACTATCCCCTACAACTACTACCACTATCCCCTCTACAACTACTACCACTATCCCCTAGATTCTACAACTACTACCACTATCCCCTACAACTACTACCACTATCCCCTAGAACTACTACCACTATCCCCTACAACTACTACCACTACTACCACTATCCCTACAACTACTACCACTATCCCCTACAACTACTACCACTATCCCCTACAACTACTACCACTATCCCCTACAACTACTACCACTATCCCCTACAACTACTACCACTATCCCCTAGATTCTACAACTACTACCACTATCCCCTACAACTACTACCACTATCCCCTACAACTACTACCACTATCCCCTACAACTACTACCACTATCCCCTAGATTCTACAACTACTACCACTATCCCCTACAACTACTACCACTATCCCCTACAACTACTACCACTATCCCCTAGATTCTACAACTACTACCACTATCCCCTACAACTACTACCACTATCCCCTAGATTCTACAACTACTACCACTATCCCCTACAACTACTACCACTATCCCCTACAACTACTACCACTATCCCCTACAACTACTACCACTATCCCCTACAACTACTACCACTATCCCCTACAACTACTACCACTATCCCCTAGCAACTACTACCACTATCCCTCTACAACTACTACCACTATCCCCTACAACTACTACCACTATCCCCTAGATTCTACAACTACTACCACTATCCCCTACAACTACTACCACTATCCCCTAGAACTACTACCACTATCCCCTAGAACTACTACCACTATCCCCTAGAACTACTACCACTATCCCCTAGATTCTACAACTACTACCACTATCCCCTACAACTACTACCACTATCCCCTACAACTACTACCACTATCCCCTACAACTACTACCACTATCCCCTACAACTACTACCACTATCCCCTAGAACTACTACCACTATCCCCTAGATTCTACAACTACTACCACTATCCCCTACAACTACTACCACTATCCCCTACAACTACTACCACTATCCCCTACAACTACTACCACTATCCCCTAGATTCTACAACTACTACCACTATCCCCTACAACTACTACCACTATCCCCTACAACTACTACCACTATCCCCTAGATTCTACAACTACTACCACTATCCCCTAGAACTACTACCACTATCCCCTAGAACTACTACCACTATCCCCTACAACTACTACCACTATCCCCTACAACTACTACCACTATCCCCTACAACTACTACCACTATCCCCTAGATTCTACAACTACTACCACTATCCCCTAGATTCTACAACTACTACCACTATCCCCTACAACTACTACCACTATCCCCTACAACTACTACCACTATCCCCTACAACTACTACCACTATCCCCTAGATTCTACAACTACTACCACTATCCCCTACAACTACTACCACTATCCCCTACAACTACTACCACTATCCCCTAGATTCTACAACTACTACCACTATCCCCTAGAACTACTACCACTATCCCCTACAACTACTACCACTATCCCCTAGAACTACTACCACTATCCCCTAGAACTACTACCACTATCCCCTACAACTACTACCACTATCCCCTAGATTCTACAACTACTACCACTATCCCCTACAACTACTACCACTATCCCCTACAACTACTACCACTATCCCCTAGAACTACTACCACTATCCCCTACAACTACTACCACTATCCCCTAGAACTACTACCACTATCCCCTACAACTACTACCACTATCCCCTAGAACTACTACCACTATCCCCTAGATTCTACAACTACTTCCAAATCCCTCAGCATGATCATCTGTTAGTCATTGCAGAGGATCAGTCATGTGAGGTCGTCTGTGCTCATCCCGACACACTACATGGACCTACTACAGTACACCAACCAGTGGAGGCTGTTGAGGGGAGGACAGCTCATAATATTTCTGGAGTGTCTGGATCAATATAGTGAACCACAGGTCTGGACATTTCCTATCCTTCACTTTACTAATCTTTTCTCTCCAGGATAATATGGACTTGGGCGATGAAGATGATGACGATGAAAAGGTAGCATAGTTTCATTTCCTTTCTATTCTCTTCTTTTCCCCCCTAATACTGAGTTACTGCATAGTAATGACTGATAATACTGAGTTACTGCATAGTAATGACTGGTAATACTGAGTTACTGCATAGTAATGACTGGTAATACTGAGTTACTGCATAGTAATGACTGATAATACTGAGTTACTACATAGTAGTGACTGATAATACTGGGTTACTACATAGTAATGACTGATAATACTGGGTTACTGCATAGTAATGACTGATAATACTGGGTTACTGCATAGTAATGACTGGTAATACTGAGTTACTGCATAGTAATGACTGGTAATACTGAGTTACTGCATAGTAATGACTGATAATACTGAGTTACTACATAGTAATGACTGATAATACTGAGTTACTGCATAGTAATGACTGATAATACTGGGTTACTGCATAGTAATGACTGGTAATACTGGGTTACTGCATAGTAGTGACTGATAATACTGGGTTACTGCATAGTAGTGACTGATAATACTGGGTTACTGCATAGTAATGACTGGTAATACTGAGTTACTGCATAGTAATGACTGATAATACTGGGTTACTGCATAGTAATGACTGGTAATACTGGGTTACTGCATAGTAGTGACTGATAATACTGGGTTACTGCATAGTAGTGACTGATAATACTGGGTTACTGCATAGTAATGACTGATAATACTGGGTTACTGCATAGTAATGACTGATAATACTGGGTTACTTTATAGTAATGACTGGTAATACTGGGTTACTGCATAGTAGTGACTGATAATACTGAGTTACTGCATAGTAATGACTGATAATACTGAGTTACTGCATAGTAATGACTGATAATACTGAGTTACTACATAGTAATGACTGGTAATACTGAGTTACTACATAGTAATGACTGATAATACTGAGTTACTACATAGTAATGACTGATAATACTGAGTTACTGCATAGTAATGACTGGTAATACTGGGTTACTACATAGTAATGACTGGTAATACTGGGTTACTACATAGTAATGACTGATAATACTGAGTTACTGCATAGTAATGACTGATAATACTGAGTTACTACATAGTAGTGACTGATAATACTGAGTTACTACATAGTAATGACTGGTAATACTGAGTTACTACATAGTAATGACTGATAATACTGGGTTACTACATAGTAATGACTGATAATACTGGGTTACTGCATAGTAATGACTGGTAATACTGAGTTACTACATAGTAATGACTGATAATACTGGGTTACTGCATAGTAATGACTGATAATACTGAGTTACTACATAGTAATGACTGATAATACTGGGTTACTACATAGTAATGACTGATAATACTGAGTTACTACATAGTAATGACTGATAATACTGGGTTACTGCATAGTAATGACTGATAATACTGGGTTACTGCATAGTAATGACTGATAATACTGGGTTACTACATAGTAATGACTGATAATACTGAGTTACTACATAGTAATGACTGATAATACTGGGTTACTGCATAGTAATGACTGATAATACTGAGTTACTGCATAGTAATGACTGATAATACTGAGTTACTACATAGTAATGACTGATAATACTGGGTTACTACATAGTAGTGACTGATAATACTAGGTTACTACATAGTAGTGACTGATAATACTGGGTTTATTCATAGTAATGACTGATAATACTGGGTTACTACATAGTAATGACTGATAATACTGAGTTACTGCATAGTAATGACTGATAATACTGAGTTACTGCATAGTAATGACTGATAATACTGAGTTACTACATAGTAATGACTGATAATACTGAGTTACTACATAGTAATGACTGATAATACTGGGTTACTACATAGTAGTGACTGATAATACTGGGTTACTACATAGTAGTGACTGATAATACTGGGTTACTACATAGTAGTGACTGATAATACTGGGTTACTACATAGTAGTGACTGATAATACTGGGTTTATTCATAGTAATGACTGATAATACTGGGTTACTGCATAGTAATGACTGATAATACTGAGTTACTGCATAGTAATGACTGATAATACTGAGTTACTGCATAGTAATGACTGATAATACTGAGTTACTACATAGTAATGACTGATAATACTGAGTTACTACATAGTAATGACTGATAATACTGGGTTACTACATAGTAGTGACTGATAATACTGGGTTACTACATAGTAGTGACTGATAATACTGGGTTACTACATAGTAGTGACTGATAATACTGGGTTTATTCATAGTAATGACTGATAATACTGGGTTACTGCATAGTAATGACTGATAATACTGAGTTACTGCATAGTAATGACTGATAATACTGAGTTACTGCATAGTAATGACCGATAATACTGAGTTACTACATAGTAATGACTGATAATACTGAGTTACTACATAGTAATGACTGATAATACTGGGTTACTACATAGTAATGACTGATAATACTGAGTTACTGCATAGTAATGACTGATAATACTGAGTTACTACATAGTAATGACTGATAATACTGGGTTACTACATAGTAGTGACTGATAATACTGGGTTACTACATAGTAGTGACTGATAATACTGGGTTACTACATAGTAGTGACTGATAATACTGGGTTTATTCATAGTAATGACTGATAATACTGGGTTACTACATAGTAATGACTGATAATACTGGGTTACTGCATAGTAATGACTGATAATACTGAGTTACTGCATAGTAATGACTGATAATACTGGGTTACTGCATAGTAATGACTGATAATACTGGGTTACTGCATAGTAATGACTGGTAATACTGGGTTACTGCATAGTAATGACTGATAATACTGACTTACTGCATAGTAATGACTGATAATACTGAGTTACTACATAGTAATGACTGATAATACTGAGTTACTACATAGTAATGACTGATAATACTGGGTTACTACATAGTAGTGACTGATAATACTGGGTTACTACATAGTAGTGACTGATAATACTGGGTTTATTCATAGTAATGACTGATAATACTGGGTTACTACATAGTAATGACTGATAATACTGGGTTACTGCATAGTAATGACTGATAATACTGAGTTACTGCATAGTAATGACTGATAATACTGGGTTACTGCATAGTAATGACTGATAATACTGGGTTACTGCATAGTAATGACTGGTAATACTGGGTTACTACATAGTAATGACTGATAATACTGAGTTACTACATAGTAATGACTGGTAATACTGGGTTTATTCAATGTAATGACTGATAATACTGGGTTACTGCATAGTAATGACTGGTAATACTGAGTTACTACATAGTAATGACTGGTAATACTGGGTTACTGCATAGTAATGACTGATAATACTGAGTTACTACATAGTAATGACTGATAATACTGGGTTACTGCATAGTAATGACTGATAATACTGGGTTACTACATAGTAATGACTGATAATACTGGGTTACTACATAGTAGTGACTGATAATACTGGGTTACTGCATAGTAATGACTGATAATACTGAGTTACTGCATAGTAATGACTGATAATACTGGGTTACTACATAGTAATGACTGATAATGCTGAGTTACTACATAGTAATGACTGATAATACTGGGTTACTACATAGTAATGACTAATACTGGGTTTATTCATAGTAATGACTGATAATACTGGGTTACTACATAGTAATGACTGATAATACTGGGTTACTGCATAGTAATTACTGGTAATACTGGGTTACTACATAGTAATGACTGATAATACTGGGTTACTGCATAGTAATTACTGGTAATACTGGGTTACTGCATAGTAATGACTGATAATACTGGGTTACTACATAGTAGTGACTGATAATACTGGGTTACTGCATAGTAATGACTGATAATACTGGGTTACTGCATAGTAATGACTGATAATACTGGGTTACTGCATAGTAATGACTGATAATACTGGGTTACTGCATAGTAATGACTGATAATACTGGGTTACTGCATAGTAATGACTGATAATACTGGGTTACTACATAGTAATGACTGGTAATACTGGGTTTATTCATAGTAATGACTGATAATACTGGGTTACTACATAGTAATGACTGGTAATACTGGGTTACTGCATAGTAATGACTGGTAATACTGGGTTACTGCATAGTAATTACTGGTAATACTGGGTTACTGCATAGTAATGACTGATAATACTGGGTTACTACATAGTAATGCTAGTTTGTTATTACTGATAGTACTGTGATACGAATTGCAGATATATATAATATCTAGTATTATCTATGTGTTATCTAGTATTATCTAGTATTCTCTATGTATTATCTATGTATTATCTATGTATTATCTATGTATTATCTAGTATTATCTATGTATTATCTAGTATTATCTATGTATTATCTATATATTATCTAGTATTATCTAGTATTATCTATGTATTATCTATATATTATCTATATATTATCTATGTATTATCTAGTATTATCTATATATTATCTATGTATTATCTAGTATTATCTATGTATTATCTAGTATTATCTATGTATTATCTAGTATTATCTATGTATTATCTATGTATTATCTATGACAGTCTGTCTGTAGGAACATGTCTCCGGCCCGCGAACCCATTTTTAACCAGGTGGCAAGTTGAGAACAAGTTCTCATTTACAACTGCGACCTGGTCAAGATAAAGCAAAGCAGTGCAACACAAACAACAACACAGAGTTACACATACAATCTAAACACATGTAGAACTGACTGGTCCTTTAATGTTGGAGGAATCTAAACACATGTAGAACTGACTGGTCCTTTAATGTTGGAGGAATCTAAAGACATGTAGAACTGACTGGTCCTTTAATGTTGGAGGAATCTAAAGACATGTAGAACTGACTGGTCCTTTAATGTTGGAGGAATCTAAAGACATGTAGAACTGACTGGTTCTTTAATGTTGGAGGAATCTAAAGACATGTAGAACTGACTGGTT
The DNA here is from genome assembly GCF_905237065.1 of Salmo salar. Classification (NCBI taxonomy): domain Eukaryota; kingdom Metazoa; phylum Chordata; class Actinopteri; order Salmoniformes; family Salmonidae; genus Salmo; species Salmo salar. The sequence goes on along the minus strand of NC_059467.1, from coordinate 54,684,719 downwards.
CTTTAATGTTGGAGGAATCTAAAGACATGTAGAACTGACTGGTCCTTTAATGTTGGAGGAATCTAAAGACATGTAGAACTGACTGGTTCTTTAATGTTGGAGGAATCTAAAGACATGTAGAACTGACTGGTCCTTTAATGTTGGAGGAATCTAAAGACATGTAGAACTGACTGGTCCTTTAATGTTGGAGGAATCTAAAGACATGTAGAACTGACTGGTTCTTTAATGTTGGAGGAATCTAAAGACATGTAGAACTGACTGGTCCTTTAATGTTGGAGGAATCTAAACACATGTAGAACTGACTGGTTCTTTAATGTTGGAGGAATCTAAAGACATGTAGAACTGACTGGTCCTTTAATGTTGGAGGAATCTAAACACCTGTAGAACTGACTGGTTCTTTAATGTTGGAGGAATCTAAAGACATGTAGAACTGACTGGTCCTTTAATGTTGGGGGAATCTAAAGACATGTAGAACTGACTGGTCCTTTAATGTTGGAGGAATCTAAAGACATGTAGAACTGACTGGTCCTTTAATGTTGGGGGAATCTAAAGACATGTAGAACTGACTGGTCCTTTAATGTTGGAGGAATCTAAAGACATGTAGAACTGAATGGTCCTTTAATGTTTGAGGAATCTAAACACATGTAGAACTGACTGGTCCTTTAATGTTGGAGGAATCTAAAGACATGTAGAACTGACTGGTCCTTTAATGTTGGAGGAATCTAAAGACATGTAGAACTGACTGGTCCTTTAATGTTGTAGGAATCTAAAGACATGTAGAACTGACTGGTCCTTTAATGTTGGGGGAATCTAAAGACATGTAGAACTGACTGGTCCTTTAATGTTGGAGGAATCTAAAGACATGTAGAACTGACTGGTCCTTTAATGTTGGAGGAATCTAAAGACATGTAGAACTGACTGGTCCTTTAATGTTGGAGGAATCTAAACACATGTAGAACTGACTGGTTCTTTAATGTTGGAGGAATCTAAACACATGTAGAACTGACTGGTCCTTTAAGTTTGGAGGAATCTAAAGACATTTAGAACTGACTGGTCCTTTAATGTTGGAGGAATCTAAAGACATGTAGAACTGACTGGTCCTTTAATGTTGGAGGAATCTAAAGACATGTAGAACTGACTGGTCCTTTAATGTTGGAGGAATCTAAAGACATGTAGAACTGACTGGTCCTTTAATGTTGGAGGAATCTAAACACATGTAGAACTGACTGGTTCTTTAATGTTGGAGGAATCTAAACACATGTAGAACTGACTGGTTCTTTAATGTTGTAGGAATCTAAAGACATGTAGAACTGACTGGTCCTTTAATGTTGGAGAAATCTAAAGACATGTAGAACTAACTGGTTCTTTAATGTTGGAGGAATCTAAAGACATGTAGAACTGACTGGTCCTTTAATGTTGTAGGAATCCGAGAAGAGAGGCTTGATGGAAAGAATTCACATGGTTCAAGAGACCGTCATCACTGTCCAAAACCTGTTGGAGGAAATCGCATGCTTCGGGGAGAGAATTAAGAAGTAAGCGTTTTTACATTTACGTCATTTAGCAGATGCTCTTATCCAGAGTGACTTACTCGTAGTGAATACATACATTTCATTTTCATTTAATGCATTTTTTTTTTTCATATATATATATATATATATATATTTTTTTTTGTACTGGCCCCCCGTGGGAATCGAACCCACAACCCTGGCTTTGCACACACCATGCTCTACCAACTGAGCCACAGGGAAGGCGTGTTTTTAGTCTGAATTAGACATGTATATATTATAATTGTCCATCAATTTTGGTTTGACATGGTGTTGAGGTTTGACGTATTTATTCTGTACATAGTTCTCGATTGTGCATGTCAATTATTTTGTATTATCAATGAAATATAGAATAATTAGTGTGTTATATTCCTGCAATAATGTTTTTATCACGTATCCAATCAATATGAATTGTCAATTTTTGTTTTGTTTTATTAATTAAATATTTAGTTTATATAATTTTTTATGTTTCTGCCCATATCTCCTCCAACCAATGTGAAGTTGGGCGGCAAGTTAGGGAGGCAGGTAGCCTAGCGGTTAGAGCATTGGGGTGGTAACCAAAAGGTTGTTGGTTTGAATATCAGAGCCGACAAGGTGAAAAATCTGTCGATACGCCATTGAGCAAGTCACTTAAACCTAACTGGTGCTGTACTACTACGGCTGACCCTGCAAAACAACACATTCCACTCCACCTATCCGCTGTATGTAATGATCTTTGAATATGTTGTATTCCTCATTATTGTTGTATCACATATGTTTCTCTTCAATGTGAATATGTATTGTGTTTCTACTCAATATGAATATGTATTGTGTTTCTACTCAGTATGACTATGTATTGTGTTTCTACTGAATGTGTATTGTGTTTCTACTGAATGTGTATTGTGTTTCTCCTTAGTATGAATATGTATTGTGTTTCTCCTCAGTATGAATGTGTATTGTGTTTCTACTGAATGTGTATTGTGTTTCTACTGAATATGTATTGTGTTTCTACTCAATATGAATATGTATTGTTTCTACTCAGTATGACTATGTATTGTGTTTCTACTGAATGTGTATTGTGTTTCTCCTTAGTATGAATATGTATTGTGTTTCTCCTCAGTATGAATGTGTATTGTGTTTCTACTGAATGTGTATTGTGTTTCTACTCAATGTGAATGTGTATTGTGTTTCTACTGAATGTGTATTGTGTTTCTACTCAATATGAATGTGTATTGTGTTTCTACTGAATGTGTATTGTGTTTCTACTGAATGTGTATTGTGTTTCTACTGAATGTGAATGTGTATTGTGTTTCTACTGAATGTGTATTGTGTTTCTACTGAATGTGTATTGTGTTTCTACTGAATGTGTATTGTGTTTCTACTGAATGTGAATGTGTATTGTGTTTCTACTGAATGTGTATTGTGTTTCTACTGAATGTGTAATGTGTTTCTACTGAATGTGTATTGTGTTTCTACTGAATATGAATGTGTATTGTATTTCTACTGAATGTGTATTGTGTTTCTACTGAATGTGTATTGTGTTTCTACTGAATATGAATGTGTATTGTATTTCTACTGAATGTGTATTGTGTATCTACTCAATATGAATGTGTATTGTGTTTCTACTGAATGTGTATTGTGTTTCTACTGAATGTGTATTGTGTTTCTACTGAATGTGTATTGTGTTTCTACTGAATGTGTATTGTGTTTCTACTGAATGTGTATTGTGTTTCTACTGAATGTGAATGTGTATTGTATTTCTACTGAATGTGTATTGTGTATCTACTCAATATGAATGTGTATTGTGTATCTACTCAATATGAATGTGTATTGTGTATCTACTCAATGTGTATTGTGTATCTACTCAATATGAATGTGTATTGTGTTTCTACTGAATGTGTATTGTATTTCTACTGAATGTGTATTGTGTATCTACTGAATGTGTATTGTGTTTCTACTGAATGTGAATGTGTATTGTGTTTCTACTGAATGTGTATTGTGTATCTACTCAATATGAATGTGTATTGTGTATCTACTGAATGTGTATTGTGTTTCTACTGAATGTGTATTGTGTATCTACTCAATATGAATGTGTATTGTGTTTCTACTGAATGTGTATTGTGTATCTACTCAATATGAATGTGTATTGTATTTCTACTGAATGTGTATTGTGTATCTACTCAATATGAATGTGTATTGTGTTTCTACTGAATGTGAATGTGTATTGTGTTTCTACTCAATATGAATGTGTATTGTGTATCTACTCAATATGAATGTGTATTGTGTATCTACTCAATATGAATGTGTATTGTGTATCTACTCAATATGAATGTGTATTGTGTTTCTACTCAATATGAATGTGTATTGTGTATCTACTCAATATGAATGTGTATTGTGTATCTACTCAATATGAATGTGTATTGTGTATCTACTCAATATGAATGTGTATTGTGTTTCTACTGAATGTGTATTGTGTTTCTACTGAATGTGTATTGTGTATCTACTCAATATGAATGTGTATTGTGTATCTACTCAATATGAATGTGTATTGTGTATCTACTCAATATGACTATGTATTGTGTTGTCTTCCTCAGCACCTTTAACTGGTCGGTACCGTTCCTCTCCAACCTAGCCTTCCTGATCCTGGTGACAGTAACAGTTCTGACATACTTCATCCCTGTACGATATATCCTTCTAGTTTGGGGTAAGGGCATGTTTTCTTTTGTTAAGATATCTACAACTATTGACCATTTCCATGTCAATTGATTTTTATGAAGGTCAGCATATCAAATACACCAAAACAATACAGTATCGTACATGCCGTGCTGAACTGGTTTATACAGACTGTTTTATTTAGCTTCTCCTGAATGTCTGTTTTCAGGAATTAATAAATTCACCAAGAAATTACGGGCCCCGTACGCCATCGACAACAACGAGCTGTTTGATTTCCTGAGGAGAGTTCCTTCAGATGTTCACAAGGTAAGTGTCTATAGAAGGTTAAAGGGCAATTCCAGCGCTTTTCAACAGATAGTACGGTGATTTAGGAAGACTGTGAGATTGCCGGGGAGCCGGATAATGCTCTTCCTGTCTGGAACGTTATCACATGTAAATGTAGAAACTCTGCATATGTGATGATGTCATCCAGCGCGCTTTTAAAGGACCTTTTCTTCTTCTGTTTGTAACTACAGAACATAGAAATGTGTTGTTATTCACATATGTAGACACTGGTGTGGTGCTGGACATAATGAATAGGAGTTTAAAAAGTGGTGGAATTACCCTTTTCAGGTTATAGCATCTAGATCAGATTCAGGATGCCAGTAATGCTCTAGTCTTTCAGGTTATAGCATCTAGATCAGATTCAGGAAGCCAGTAAATGCTCTAGTCTTTCAGGTTATAGCATCTAGATCAGATTCAGGATGCCAGTAATGCTCTAGTCTTTCAGGTTATAGCATCTAGATCAGATTCAGGAGCCCAGTAAATCTCTAGATCAGATTCAGGAAGCCAGTAAACCTCTAGTCTTTCAGCACTGCTTTCTACTGAAATATCCCACAGGTTGGTTCTATGTTACCTGGTTGTTGCCTGTGTAATTATAGCCTGGTCTAATTTGTGTTATGATGTTTCCTCCCTAACATCCCTTGTGGATTATAAAAGGTGTTAGGGTCAGGTTCCTTTCAGTTGCCGGGAGAAGGCACCACAGAGTTGATCACTTCTGTGACTATTGTCACCACAGAGTTGAGAGTAGGGTTGCAAAATTCTGTTAACTTTCCCAAAAGTCCTCGTTTTTTTTGGGGGGGAAATCTGTTGGAAGATTCATGGATTCAGGAGGGAATAAGCAGGAAATGTGCGAATCCTCCAAATCGGTGGAAGTTAGCAAAATTATGTAACACTAGTTGAGAGCTACTGTAGCTGTTGTGTGACTTCAACTGGTAGCATGACCTCCTCAGACACTGTAGCCCTGCGGCTCTGCTGTTATAAATGATACCTGGCCATATTCCTCTCTGTGTGTAGGTGCAGTACAGTGAGCTGAAGACATTGAACGCCCAGAGTCCTCTGAGGAGGAAGAGAACCATTGAGAGGAGGTGATGGAAGAGTGATCTATGGTCCCCGATGGAAGACATGGCCATGCATACTGTTGCCGACCTCAGTCTGTTGTGCCCTGTGTGAAACGGGGCATATAGTGGAGGATATACAGGCCATAATCTGGATCGTAAATTCCTCTGTGTTGAGAATTGGTTAGAAAACTGCTCCTGAGTTACTGCTCCTCTGTAGCTCAGTTTTGTAGGAAATGGCATTTGCTGTGCCAGGATAGTGGGGTCCAGTCCCTGAGATCACCCCATATGTATAAAATGTATTCACGCATTAACTAAGTCTCTTTGGGATAAAATCATCTGCTACATGGCATCTATACTGAACAAAATGTCAATGCAACATGCTACCGTTTCTAAGATTTTACTGACTTACAGTTCATAGAAGAAAATCAGTCAATTTAAATCAATTCTTTAGGCACCTAATCAATGGATTTCACATGACTGTTCAGGGATACTGATGGATGGATTATCTTGGGAACTCACTAACAGAGAGATGTAAAAGCTTCCTGTTTTGTACGGAACATTTCTGGGATCTTTTTATTTCAGCTCATGAAACATGGGACCAACACTTTACATGTTGCGTTCGTATTTGTGTTCAGTTTATATTAGTAGACAGACATGGATAAAGGCTAAAGATCACCAGAATGATTTCCACCTACTCTACATCAAGATGGACTCAACACTAACACTTTTTATAATATTGTTCACTTATATTTGTTTATTGAAAGATACTTTTTAAATCAAAAACAGTTTTATCCTGATTTGTTCTTCTCCATTTTTCTGACTTTTTAAAATGTATTTCTGTTTAAAGTTTCAGAATATGATCTTTTTATATTGTTAAGAGAGAAACTGCTTTAACCCGTCAATAGAAATCTAATGTCTGAATGAATCAAAAACTGCTTTAACCCGTCAATAGAAATCTAATGTCTGAATGAATCAAAAACTGCTTTAACCCGTCAATAGAAATCTAATGTCTGAATGAATCAAACTGCTTTAACCCGTCAATAGAAATCTAATGTCTGAATGAATCAAACTGCTTTAACCCGTCAATAGAAATCTAATGTCTGAATGAATCAAAAACTGCTTTAACCCGTCAATAGAAATCTAATGTCTGAATGAATCAAAAACTGCTTTAACCCGTCAATAGAAATCTAATGTCTGAATGAATCAAACTGCTTTAACCCGTCAATAGAAATTTAATGTCTGAATGAATCAAAAACTGCTTTAACCCGTCAATAGAAATCTAATGTCTGAATGAATCAAACTGCTTTAACCCGTCAATAGAAATCTAATGTCTGAATGAATCAAACTGCTTTAACCCGTCAATAGAAATCTAATGTCTGAATGAATCAAAAACTGCTTTAACCCGTCAATAGAAATCTAATGTCTGAATGAATCAAACTGCTTTAACCCGTCAATAGAAATCTAATGTCTGAATGAATCAAACTGCTTTAACCCGTCAATAGAAATCTAATGTCTGAATGAATCAAACTGCTTTAACCCGTCAATAGAAATCTAATGTCTGAATGAATCAAAAACTGCTTTAACCCGTCAATAGAAATCTAATGTCTGAATGAATCAAAAACTGCTTTAACCCGTCAATAGAAATCTAATGTCTGAATGAATCAAAAACTGCTTTAACCCGTCAATAGAAATCTAATGTCTGAATGAATCAAACTGCTTTAACCCGTCAATAGAAATCTAATGTCTGAATGAATCAAAAACTGCTTTAACCCGTCAATAGAAATCTAATGTCTGAATGAATCAAAAACTGCTTTAACCCGTCAATAGAAATCTAATGTCTGAATGAATCAAACTGCTTTAACCCGTCAATAGAAATCTGTCTGAATGAATCAAAAACTGCTTTAACCCGTCAATAGAAATCTAATGTCTGAATGAATCAAACTGCTTTAACCCGTCAATAGAAATCTAATGTCTGAATGAATCAAAAACTGCTTTAACCCGTCAATAGAAATCTAATGTCTGAATGAATCAAAAACTGCTTTAACCCGTCAATAGAAATCTAATGTCTGAATGAATCAAACTGCTTTAACCCGTCAATAGAAATCTAATGTCTGAATGAATCAAACTGCTTTAACCCGTCAATAGAAATCTAATGTCTGAATGAATCAAACTGCTTTCACCCGTCAATAGAAATCTAATGTCTGAATGAATCAAAAACTGCTTTAACCCGTCAATAGAAATCTAATGTCTGAATGAATCAAACTGCTTTAACCCGTCAATAGAAATCTAATGTCTGAATGAATCAAACTGCTTTAACCCGTCAATAGAAATCTAATGTCATTGTTATTCTACCATTCTTTTTATTGTAAATCCAGATCAGGTTGAAATCTGTTTTTACAGATAATGAAATAATGTAATTTCAATATTTCTGGATTTTACTTCCTTTATAGAATTCACCATATTGAGATGTTACTTGGTCCTCAGTGTACAACCCCCCCCCCCTCATATCTCCCATCAGTATCACCCCCCCCCATATCTCCCATCAATATCACCCCCCCCATATCTCCCATCAGTATCACCCCCCCTCATATCTCCCATCAGTATCACCCCCTCCTTCGTATCTCCCATAAGTATCACCCCCCCTCATATCTCCCATCAGTATCACCCCCCTCATATCTCCCATCAGTATCACCCCCCTCATATCTCCCATCAGTATCACCCCCCTCATATCTCCCATCAGTATCACCCCCCTCATATCTCCCATCAGTATCACCCCCCCCTCATATCTCCCATCAGTATCACCCCCCTCATATCTCCCATCAGTATCACCCCCCCTCATATCTCCCATCAGTATCACCCCCCTCATATCCCCCATCAGTATCACCCCCCCTCATATCTCCCATCAGTATCACCCTCCCCCTCATATCTCCCATCAGAATCACCCTCCCTCATATCTCCCATCAGTATCACCCCCCCCTCATATCTCCCATCAGTATCACCCCCCTCATATCTCCCATCAGTATCACCCCCCCTCATATCTCTCATCAGTATCACCCCCCCTCATATCTCCCATCAGTATCACCCCCCCCTCATATCTCCCATCAGTATCACCCCCCTCATATCGCCCATCAGTATCACCCCCCTCATATCTCCCATCAGTATCACCCCCCTCATATCTCCCATCAGTATCACCCCCCCATATCTCCCATCAGTATCACCCCCCTCATATCTCCCATCAGTATCACCCCCCCTCATATCTCCCATCAGTATCACCCCCCTCATATCTCCCATCAGTATCACCCCCCCATATCTCCCATCAGTATCACCCCCCCCATATCTCCCATCAGTATCACCCCCCCCTCATATCTCCCATCAGTATCACCCCCCCCATATCTCCCATCAGTATCCCCCCCATATCTCCCATCAGTATCACCCCCCTCATATCTCCCATCAGTATCACCCCCCATATCTCCCATCAGTATCCCCCCCATATCTCCCATCAGTATCCCCCCCATATCTCCCATCAGTATCCCCCCCCATATCTCCCATCAGTATCACCCCCCCATATCTCCCATCAGTATAACCCCCCTCATATCTCCCATCAGTATCCCCCCCATATCTCCCATCAGTATCACCCCCCTCATATCTCCCATCAGTATCACCCCCCATATCTCCCATCAGTATCCCCCCCCATATCTCCCATCAGTATCCCCCCCCATATCTCCCATCAGTATCACCCCCCCATATCTCCCATCAGTATAACCCCCCTCATATCTCCCATCAGTATCCCCCCCCATATCTCCCATCAGTATCACCCCCCCTCATATCTCCCATCAGTATCACCCCCCTCATATCTCCCATCAGTATCACCCCCCTCATATCTCCCATCAGTATCACCCCCCCTCATATCTCCCATCAGTATCCCCCCCTCATATCTCCCATCAGTATCACCCCCCCATATCTCCCATCAGTATCACCCCCCCCATATCTCCCATCAGTATCACCCCCCCATATATCCCATCAGTATCACCCCCCCCATATCTCCCATCAGTATCCCCCCCTCATATCTCCCATCAGTATCACCCCCCCCATATCTCCCATCAGTATCACCCCCCCCATATCTCCCATCAGTATCACCCCCCCTCATATCTCCCATCAGTATCACCCCCCCCATATCTCCCATCAGTATCACCCCCCCCATATCTCCCATCAGTATCACCCCCCCATATCTCCCATCAGTATCACCCCCCCTCATATCTCCCATCAGTATCCCCCCCTCATATCTCCCATCAGTATCCCCCCTCATATCTCCCATCAGTATCACCCCCCCTCATATCTCCCATCAGTATCACCCCCCTCATATCTCCCATCAGTATCACCCCCCCTCATATCTCCCATCAGTATCACCCCCCCTCATATCTCCCATCAGTATCACCCCCCCCTCATATCTCCCATCAGTATCACCCCCCCATATCTCCCATCAGTATCCCCCCTCATATCTCCCATCAGTATCACCCCCCCATATCTCCCATCAGTATCACCCCCCCATATCTCCCATCAGTATCACCCCCCCCATATCTCCCATCAGTATCACCCCCCCCCATATCTCCCATCAGTATCACCCCCCCATATCTCCCATCAGTATCACCCCCCTCATATCTCCCATCAGTATCACCCCCCCCCATATCTCCCATCAGTATCACCCCCCCCATATCTCCCATCAGTATCACCCCCCCATATCTCCCATCAGTATCACCCCCCCTCATATCTCCCATCAGTATAACCCCCCCTCATATCTCCCATCAGTATCACCCCCCCCATATCTCCCATCAGTATCACCCCCCCTCATATCTCCCATCAGTATCACCCCCCCTCATATCTCCCATCAGTATCACCCCCCCCATATCTCCCATCAGTATCACCCCCCCTCATATCTCCCATCAGTATCACCCCCCCATATCTCCCATCAGTATCACCCCCCTCATATCTCCCATCAGTATCACCCCCCCTCATATCTCCCATCAGTATCACCCCCCCATATCTCCCATCAGTATCACCCCCCCTCATATCTCCCATCAGTATCACCCCCCCTCATATCTCCCATCAGTATCACCCCCTCATATCTCCCATCAGTATCACCCCCCATATCTCCCATCAGTATCACCCCCCCCCTCATATCTCCCATCAGTATCACCCCCCCCATATCTCCCATCAGTATCACCCCCCTCATATCTCCCATCAGTATCACCCCCCCATATCTCCCATCAGTATCACCCCCCCCTCATATCTCCCATCAGTATCACCCCCCCCCATATCTCCCATCAGTATCACCCCCCCCATATCTCCCATCAGTATCACCCCCCTCATATCTCCTGTCTTCATTCCCATCAAGTCCAGTTTAGAGGGTAAAAAGCTTTGACACTATATTTATTATTTAATGTTCTACATGTTATACAATGTCTAACTTTCACACTGAATGTGTAATATTGTGTTTCTGGGCTGTTTGATTGAAATGTTTCTAGCCTCTACCTTCCTGATTGTCCTGAACATGTCCTCTCCCTTCCTGATTGTCCTGAACATCTCCTCTACCTTCCTGATTGTCCTGAACATGTCCTCTCCCTTCCTGATTGTCCTGAACATGCTCATGTCCTCTACCTTCCTGATTGTCCTGAACATGTCCTCTACCTTCCTGATTGTCCTGAACATGTTCATGTCCTCTACCTTCCTGATTGTCCTGAACATGTCCTCAACCTTCCTGATTGTCCTGAACATGTTCATGTCCTCTATCTTCCTGATTGGCCTGAACATGTTCATGTCCTCTACCTTCCTGATTGTCCTGAACATGTTCATGTCCTCTACCTTCCTGATTGTCCTGAACATCTCCTCTACCTTCCTGATTGTCCTGAACATGTCCTCTCCCTTCCTGATTGTCCTGAACATGCTCATGTCCTCTACCTTCCTGATTGTCCTGAACATGTCCTCTACCTTCCTGATTGTCCTGAACATGTTCATGTCCTCTACCTTCCTGATTGTCCTGAACATCTCCTCTACCTTCCTGATTGTCCTGAACATGTCCTCTCCCTTCCTGATTGTCCTGAACATGTCCTCAACCTTCCTCATTGTCCTGAACATGTTCATGTCCTCTACCTTCCTGATTGTCCTGAACATGTTCATGTCCTCTACCTTCCTGATTGTCCTGAACATGTCCTCTCCCTTCCTGATTGTCCTGAACATCTCCTCTACCTTCCTGATTGTCCTGAACATCTCCTCTACCTTCCTGATTGTCCTGAACATGTCCTCTACCTTCCTGATTGTCCTGAACATGTCCTCTACCTTCCTGATTGTCCTGAACATGTTCATGTCCTCTACCTTCCTGATTGTCCTGAACATGTCCTATCTTCCTGATTGTCCTGAACATGCTCATGTCCTCTACCTTCCTGATTGTCCTGAACATGCTCATGTCCTCTACCTTCCTGATTGTCCTGAACATGTCCTATCTTCCTGATTGTCCTGAACATGCTCATGTCCTCTACCTTCCTGATTGTCCTGAACATGTCCTCTACCTTCCTGATTGTCCTGAACATGTTCATGTCCTCTACCTTCCTGATTGTCCTGAACATGCTCATGTCCTTTATCTTCCTGATTGTCCTGAACATGCTCATGTCCTTTACCTTCCTGATTGTCCTGAACATGCTCATGTCCTCTACCTTCCTGATTGTCCTGAACATGCTCATGTCCTCTACCTTCCTGATTGTCCTGAACATGCTCATGTCCTTTATTTTCCTGATTGTCCTGAACATGCTCATGTCCTCTACCTTCCTGATTGTCCTGAACATGTTCATGTTGCTGGTGAATGCTATGGGACCAATATGTCCATATTTAAACACCTGATATCTTGTATTGGTGTTATTTCTGAAGAGTTTCTCTCTCCGTACAATAAACACAGCATGATTTACCCCAACGGATACTTTTACAGTCTGTCTGACTATGTTTGTCTGTCTGTCTCTGACTGGCTATCTGTCTACATGCCTGTCTGTCACCCAGCTATCAGGCAATCTGCTACCTAGCAACCACACAACCCAACCACCAAGCTACCTGCTACCTAGCAACCACACAACCCAACCACCAAGCTACCTGCTACCTAGCAACCACACAACCCAACCACCAAGCTACCTGCTACCTAGCTACCTAGCAACCACACAACCCAACTACCAAGCTACCTGCTACCTAGCAACCACACAATCCAACCAACCACCAAGCTACCTGCTACCTAGCAACCACACAACCCAACTACCAAGCTACCTGCTACCTAGCAACCACACAACCCAACCACCAAGCTACCTGCTACCTAGCTACCTAGCAACCAAACAACCCAACCACCAAGCTACCTGCTACCTAGCAACCACACAACCCAACCACCAAGCTACCTGCTACCTAGCAACCACACAACCCAACCACCAAGCTACCTGCTACCTAGCAACCAAACAACCCAACCACCAAGCTACCTGCTACCTAGCTACCACACAACTATTCGACCCTACAACACAACAGTACCCCACCACCCTACAACACAACAGTACCCCACCACCCTACAACACAACAGAACCCCACCACCCTACAACACAACAGTACCCCAACACCTTACAACACAACAGAACCCCACCACCCTACAACACAACACAACAGAACCCCACCACCCTACAACACAACAGAACCCCACCACCCTACAACACAACAGTACCTCACCACCCTACAACACAACAGAACCCCACCACCCTACAACACAACAGAACCCCACCACCCCACAACACAACACAACAGAACCCCACCACCCTACAACACAACACAACAGAACCCCACCACCCTACAACACAACAGAACCCCACCACCCTACAACACAACAGTACCCCAACACCCTACAACACAACAGAACCTCACCACCCTACAACACAACAGTACCTCACCACCCTACAATACAACACAGCAGAACCCCACCACCCTACAACACAACAGAACCCCACCACCCTACAACACAACAGTACCCCAACACCCTACAACACAACAGAACCTCACCACCCTACAACACAACAGTACCCCACCACCCTACAACACAACAGTACCCCACCACCCTACAACACAACAGAACCACACCACCCTACAATACAACAGTACCCCACCACCCTACAACACAACAGAACCCCACCACCCTACAACACAACAGCACCCAACCACCCTACAACACAACACAACACAACCCCACCACCCTACAACACAACAGAACCCCACCACCCTACAACACAACACAACTGTACCCCACCACCCTACAACACAACACAACTGTACCCCACCACCCTACAACACAACAGAACCCCACCACCCTACAACACAACAGTACCCCACCACCCTACAACACAACACAACAGAACCCCACCACCCTACAACACAACACAACAGAACCCCACCACCCTACAACACAACACAACAGAACCCCACCACCCTACAACACAACAGAACCCCACCACCCTACAACACAACAGAACCCCACCACCCTACAACACAACACAACAGAACCTCACCACCCTACAACACAACACAACAGTACCCCACCACCCTACAACACAACAGAACCCCACCACCCTACAACACAACAGAACCCCACCACCCTACAACACAACACAACTGTACCCCACCACCCTACAACACAACTGTACCCCACCACCCTACAACACAACAGAACCACACCACCCTACAACACAACAGAACCCCAACACCCTACAACACAACACAACCCCACCACCCTACAACACAACAGAACCCCACCACCCTACAACACAAAATAACCCCACCACCCAACAGTACCCCACCACCCTACAACACAACAGTACCCCACCACCCTACAACACAACAGAACCCCACCACCCCACAACACAACAGTACCCCACCACCCTACAATACAACACAACAGAAACCCACCACCCTACAACACAACACAACAGCACCCAACCAACCTACAACAAAACAGTACCCCACCACCCTACAACACAACAGTACCCCACCACCCTACAACACAACACAACAGAACCCCACCACCCTACAACAAAACAGTACCCCACCACCCTACAACACAACAGTACCCCACCACCCTACAAAACAACAGAACCCCACCACCCCACCAGCCAACAGTACCCCACCACCCTACAACACAACAGTACCCCACCACCCTACAACACAACAGAACCCCACCACCCTACAACACAACAGAACCCCACCATCCTACAACACAACAGAACCCCAGCACCCTACAACACAACAGTACCCCACCACCCTACAACACAACAGAACCCCACCACCCTACAACACAACAGTACCCCACCACCCTACAACACAACAGTACCCCACCACCCTACAACACAACACAACCCCACCACCCTACAACACAACAGAACCCCACCACCCTACAACACAACAGAACCCCACCACCCTACAACACAACAGAACCCCACCACCCTACAACACAACAGAACCCCACCACCCTACAACACAACAGTACCCCACCACCCTACAACACAACAGAACCCCAACACCCTACAACACAACACAACCCCACCACCCCACAACACAACAGAACCCCACCACCCCACAACACAACAGTACCCCACCACCCTACAATACAACACAACAGAAACCCACCACCGTACAACACAACACAACAGAACCCCACCACCCTACAACAAAACAGTACCCCACCACCCTACAACACAACAGAACCCCACCACCCTACAACACAACAGTACCCCACCACCCTACAACACAACACAACCCCACCACCCTACAACACAACAGAACCCCACCACCCTACAACACAACAGAACCCCACCACCCTACAACACAACAGAACCCAACCACCCTACAACACAACACAACCCCACCACCCTACAACACAACCCCACCACCCTACAACACAACACAACCCCACCACCCTACAACACAACACAACCCCACCACCCTACAACACAACAGAACCCCACCACCCTACAACACAACAGAACCCCACCACCCTACCACCCAACAGTACCCCACCACCCTACAACACAAAATAACCCCACCACCCCACCACCCAACAGTACCCCACCACCCTACAACACAACAGTACCCGACCACCCTACAACACAACAGTACCCCACCACCCTACAACACAACAGAACCCCACCACCCTACCACCCAACAGTACCCCACCACCCTACAACACAAAATAACCCCACCACCCCACCACCCAACAGTACCCCACCACCCTACAACACAACAGTACCCGACCACCCTACAACACAACAGAACCCCACCACCCTACAACACAACAGTACCCCACCACCCTACAACACAACAGAACCCCACCACCCTACAACACAACAGTACCCCACCACCCTAGAACACAACAGAACCCCACCACCCTACAACACAACAGTACCCCACCACCCTACAACACAACAGTACCCCACCACCCTACAACACAACACAACCCCACCACCCTACAACACAACAGAACCCCACCACCCTACAACACAACAGAACCCCACCACCCTACAACACAACAGAACCCCACCACCCTACAACACAACAGTACCCCACCACCCTACAACACAACAGAACCCCAACACCCTACAACACAACACAACCCCACCACCCTACAACACAACAGAACCCCACCACCCCACAACACAACAGTACCCCACCACCCTACAATACAACACAACAGAAACCCACCACCGTACAACACAACACAACAGAACCCCACCACCCTACAACAAAACAGTACCCCACCACCCTACAACACAACAGAACCCCACCACCCTACAACACAACAGTACCCCACCACCCTACAACACAACACAACCCCACCACCCTACAACACAACAGAACCCCACCACCCTACAACACAACAGAACCCCACCACCCTACAACACAACAGAACCCAACCACCCTACAACACAACACAACCCCACCACCCTACAACACAACACAACCCCACCACCCTACAACACAACACAACCCCACCACCCTACAACACAACACAACCCCACCACCCTACAACACAACAGAACCCCACCACCCTACAACACAACAGAACCCCACCACCCTACCACCCAACAGTACCCCACCACCCTACAACACAAAATAACCCCACCACCCCACCACCCAACAGTACCCCACCACCCTACAACACAACAGTACCCGACCACCCTACAACACAACAGTACCCCACCACCCTACAACACAACAGAACCCCACCACCCCACAACACAACAGTACCCCACCACCATACAACACAACAGAACCCCACCACCCTACAATACAACACAACAGAAACCCACCACCATACAACACAACACAACAGAACCCCACCACCCTACAACACAACAGTACCCCACCACCCTACAACACAACACAACCCCACCACCCTACAACACAACAGTACCCCACCACCCTACAACACAACACAAAAGAACCCCACCACCCTACAACACAACAGAACCCCACCACCCTACAACACAACAGAACCCCACCACCCTACAACACAACAGAACCCCACCACCCTACAACACAACAGAACCCCACCACCCTACAACACAACAGAACCCCACCACCCTACAACACAACAGAACCCCACAACACAACAGTACCCCCACCACCCTACAACACAACAGTACCCCACCACCCTACAACACAACAGAAACCCACCACCCTACAACACAACAGTACCCCACCACCCTACAACACAACAGAACCCCACCACCCTACAACACAACAGAACCCCACCACCCTACAACACAACAGAACCCCACAACACAACAGTACCCCACCACCCTACAACACAACAGTACCCCCACCACCCTACAACACAACAGTACCCCACCACCCTACAACACAACACAACAGAACCCCACCACCCTACAACACAACACAACAGAACCCCACCACCCTACAACACAACAGTACCCCACCACCCTACAACACAACAGTACCCCACCACCCTACAACACAACAGAACCCCACCACCCTACAACACAACAGTACCCCACCACCCTACAACACAACAGAACCCCACCACCCTACAACACAACAGTACCCCACCACCCTAGAACACAACAGTACCCCACCACCCTACAACACAACAGTACCCCACCACCCTACAACACAACAGTACCCCACCACCCTACAACACAACACAACCCCACCACCCTACAACACAACAGAACCCCACCACCCCACAACACAACAGTACCCCACCACCCTACAATACAACACAACAGAAACCCACCACCGTACAACACAACACAACAGAACCCCACCACCCTACAACAAAACAGTACCCCACCACCCTACAACACAACAGAACCCCACCACCCTACAACACAACAGTACCCCACCACCCTACAACACAACACAACCCCACCACCCTACAACACAACAGAACCCCACCACCCTACAACACAACAGAACCCCACCACCCTACAACACAACAGAACCCAACCACCCTACAACACAACACAACCCCACCACCCTACAACACAACCCCACCACCCTACAACACAACACAACCCCACCACCCTACAACACAACACAACCCCACCACCCTACAACACAACAGAACCCCACCACCCTACAACACAACAGAACCCACCACCCCACCACCCTACCACCCAACAGTACCCCACCACCCTACAACACAAAATAACCCCACCACCCCACCACCCAACAGTACCCCACCACCCTACAACACAACAGTACCCGACCACCCTACAACACAACAGTACCCCACCACCCTACAACACAACAGAACCCCACCACCCCACAACACAACAGTACCCCACCACCATACAACACAACAGAACCCCACCACCCTACAATACAACACAACAGAAACCCACCACCATACAACACAACACAACAGAACCCCACCACCCTACAACACAACAGTACCCCACCACCCTACAACACAACACAACCCCACCACCCTACAACACAACAGTACCCCACCACCCTACAACACAACACAAAAGAACCCCACCACCCTACAACACAACAGAACCCCACCACCCTACAACACAACAGAACCCCACCACCCTACAACACAACAGAACCCCACCACCCTACAACACAACAGAACCCCACAACACAACAGTACCCCACCACCCTACAACACAACAGTACCCCACCACCCTACAACACAACAGAAACCCACCACCCTACAACACAACAGAACCCCACCACCCTACAACACAACAGTACCCCACCACCCTACAACACAACACAACAGAACCCCACCACCCTACAACACAACAGTACCCCACCACCCTACAACACAACAGTACCCCACCACCCTACAACACAACAGAACCCCACCACCCTACAACACAACAGTACCCCACCACCCTACAACACAACAGAACCCCACCACCCTACAACGCAACAGTACCCCACCACCCTACAACACAACACAACAGTACCCCACCACCCTACAACACAACACAACAGAACCCCACCACCCTACAACACAACAGAACCCCACCACCCTACAACACAACAGTACCCCACCACCCTACAACACAACAGAACCCCACCACCCTACAACACAACAGAACCCCACCACCCTACAACACAACAGAACCCCAACACCCTACAACACAACACAACCCCACCACCCTACAACACAACACAACCCCACCACCCTACAACACAACAGAACCCCACCACCCCACAACAGAACCCCACCACCCTACAACACAACAGTACCCCACCACCCTACAACACAACAGTACCCCACCACCCTACAACACAACAGTACCCCACCACCCTACAACACAACAGTACCCCACCACCCTACAACACAACACAACCCCACCACCCTACAACACAACAGAACCCCACCACCCTACAACACAAAAGTACCCCACCACCCTACAACACAAAAGTACCCCACCACCCTACAACACAAAAGAACCCCACCACCCTACAACACAACACAACAGTACCTCACCACCCTACAACACAACAGTCACCCACCACCCTACAACACAACAGAACCCCACCACCCCACAACACAACAGTACCCCACCACCCTACAATACAACACAACAGAACCCCACCACCCTACAACACAACACAACACAACCCCACCACCCTACAACACAACAGAACCCCACCACCCTACAACACAACAGAACCCCACCACCCTACAACACAACAGAACCCCACCACCCTACAATACAACACAACAGAACCCCACCACCCTACAATACAACACAACAGAACCCCACCACCCTACAATACAACACAACAGAACCCCACCACCCTACAACACAACAGAACCCCACCACCCTACAACACAACAGTACCTCACCACCCTACAATACAACACAACAGAACCACCCTACAATACAACACAACAGAACCCCACCACCCTACAACACAACAGAACCCCACCACCCTACAACACAACACAACAGAACCCCACCACCCTACAACACAACAGAACCCCACCACCCTACAACAAAACAGAACCCCACCACCCTACAATACAACACAACAGAACCCCACCACCCTACAATACAACACAACAGAACCCCACCACCCTACAACACAACAGAACCCCACCACCCTACAACACAACAGTACCTCACCACCCTACAATACAACACAACAGAACCCCACCACCCTACAACACAACAGTACCTCACCACCCTACAATACAACACAACAGAACCCCACCACCCTACAACACAACACAACAGAACCCCACCACCCTACAACACAACAGAACCCCACCACCCTACAACACAACAGAACCCCACCACCCTACAACACAACAGAACCCCACCACCCTACAACACAACAGAACCCCACCACCCTACAACACAACAGAACCCCACCACCCTACAACACAACAGAACCCCACCACCTTACAATACAACACAACAGAACCCCACCACCCTACAACACAACAGAACCCCACCACCCTACAACACAACAGAACCTCACCACCCTACAACACAACAGTACCTCACCACCCTACAATACAACACACCAGAACCCCACCACCCTACAACACAACAGAACCCCACCACCCTACAATACAATACAACAGAACCCCACCACCCTACAACACAACAGAACCCCACCACCCTACAACACAACAGAACCCCACCACCCTACAACACAACAGAACCCCACCACCCTACAACACAACAGAACCCCACCACCCTACAACACAACAGAACCCCACCACCCTACAACACAACAAAACCCCACCACCCTACAACACAACACAACAGAACCCCACCACCCTACAACACAACAGTACCCCATCTTCACCACCCAGCCCCACAGCAGAACCAGCCAGCCTAACAGCGGAACCAGTCACCCCCACAGCGGAACCAGCCAGCCTCACAGCAGAACCAGCCAGCCTCACAGCGGAACCAGCCAGCCCCACAGCGGAACCAGCCAGCCCCACAGCGGAACCAGCCAGCCTCACAGCAGAACCAGCCAGCCTCACAGCAGATCCAGCCAGCCTAGCAGAAGCACAGCATGGCAACAAATATATATATATATGTTTTAACTTATTCTATATTTAACTAGGCAAGTCAGTTAAGAGCAAATTCTTATTTACAATGATGTCCTACCAAAAGTCAAAAGGCCTCCTGCAGGGACTGGGGCTGGGATTAAAAATGAAAAATACAAGAAAAATATAGGACAAAACACACATCAAGACATATAGAGAGACACCACAACACTACATATAGAGAGACACCACAACACTACATATAGAGAGACACCACAACACTACATAAAGAGACACACCACAACACTACATAAAGAGACACACCACAACACTACATAAAGAGAGACACCACAACACTACATATAGAGAGACACCACAACACTACATATAGAGAGACACCACAACACTACATAAAGAGAGACACCACAACACTACATAAAGAGAGACACCACAACACTACATAAAGACACCACAACACTACATATAGAGACAGCACAACACTACATAGAGACACCACAACACTACATATAGAGAGACACCACAACACTACATAAAGAGAGACACCACAACACTACATAAAGAGAGACACCACAACACTACATATAGAGACACCACAACACTACATAAAGACACCACAACACTACATAAAGAGACACACCACAACACTACATAAAGACACCACAACACTACATAAAGAGAGACACCACAACACTACATAAAGAGAGACACCACAACACTACATAAAGAGAGACACCACAACACTACATAAAGAGAGACACCACAACACTACATAAAGAGAGACACCACAACACTACATAAAGAGAGACACCACTACATAAAGAGAGACACCACAACACTACATAAAGAGAGACACCACAACACTACATATAGAGAGACACCACAACACTACATAAAGAGAGAGACACCACAACGCTACATAAAGAGAGACACCACAACACTACATAGAGAGAGACACCACAACACTACATAAAGAGAGACACCACAACACTACATAGAGAGAGACACCACAACACTACATATAGAGAGACACCACAACACTACATAAAGAGAGACACCACAACACTACATAAAGAGAGACACCACAACACTACATAGAGAGAGACACCACAACACTACATAAAGAGAGACACCACAACACTACATAGAGAGAGACACCACAACACTACATAAAGAGAGACACCACAACACTACATATAGAGAGACACCACAACACTAAATATAGAGACCTACGACAACAACATGGTAGCAACACATGGTAGAAGCTCAACATGACAACAACACAACATGACAACAACATGGTAGCAACACAACATGACAACAACATGGTAGCAACACATGGTAGAAGCTCAACATGACAACAACATGGTAGCAACACAACATGACAACAACAAGGTAGCTACACAACATGGTAGAAGCTCAACATGACAACATGGTAGCAACACAACATGACAACAACATGGTAGCTACACAACATGGTAGAAGCTCAACATGACAGCAACATGGTAGCAGCACAACATGACAACAACATGGTAGCTACACAACATGGTAGCAGGACAAAACATGGTACAAACATTATTGGAGCATAGACAACAGCGCAAAGGGCAAGAAGGTAACAATGCATCACGTGAAGCAGCCACAACTGTCAGTGTCAGAGTCCATGATTGGGTCTTTGAATGAAGAGATGAAACATGAAATCAGCTGGCTATCCAGCCCGGTCTCATAGACTACATGTAATAAGAAACATGAAATCAGCAGCTCCAGCAGACCCACCTGGCTATCCAGCCCGGTCTCATAGACTACATGTAATAAGAAACGTAAATCCTGGATATTCAAAGTAGTGTGACATGGTACTTTTTGGTATGGTTACGTAAGACATAGCCAAGGAGGCCATAACGCGATCGTTTAACAACCCAAAGGTTGTGAGTTCGAATCTCATCACTGACAATTTTAGCTAATTAGCAGCTTTTCAGCTACTTACTACTTTTTAGCTACTTTGCATGTTAGCTAAACCTTCACCTAAGCCTGACCTTAACCTTTTTAGCTAACCCTGTCACCTAACCTTAACTCTTTGACCTGACTCCTAAACTTAACCTTAACCCTTAGCCTAGCTATGTTAGCCAGCTAGCTAACGTTAGCCACCTAGCTAGAATTCGTAAAAGACCATAGGTTTAGAAAATTCATAACATTTAATGTGAATTGTAATTAGTAAAATATCATAGAAAATGGGTCACGGACATCCACAAATTAAAATATACCATACGAAATGTAACGTATCATACTAAATGAGTCTCGTCTACTTCCACTCCTCCCCTCCGGCATTCGACATCGCCGGGATACCACCGGTCCTGGGATCCAACCATTACGCACATCTAGCATCAATCATTACGCGCACCTGCACATCATCATGAGGCACACCTGGACTCCATTACCTCACTTATTACGTCCCTTATATCTGGCAGTCCCTTAGGTTCTTTCTCCAGTCAGTATTGTTCCTGTGTTTATGCGTAGACGCTACTGTTATGTTGTCTCGTTCCATGTTTATTGTTTTATTAAACGTTTCACCTGCACCTGCTTCTCGACTCTCAGCGTCTCTGTTACAAAATGGGGTGTCCCTGATTTACATACACTGATGTCTTGCTTCCCGGACAAGCTAAACACCTTCTTCTCCCACTTTGATAACACAGTGCCACCGATGCGGCCCGCTACCAAGGACTGTGGACTCTCCTTCTCCGTGGCCGACGCGAGTAAGACATTTAAGCGTGTTAACCCTCGCAAGGCTGCCGGCCCAGATCCCTAGCCGCGTCCTCAGAGCATGCGCAGACCAGCTGGCTGGTGTGTTTACGGACATATTCAATCTCTCCCTATCCAAGTCATGTGTCTCCACATGCTTCAAGATGGCTACCATTGTTCCTGTACCCAAGAAGTCAAAGGTAACTGAACTAAATGACTATCGCCCCGTAGCACTCACCTCTGTCATCATGAAGTGCTTTGAGAGACTAGTCAAGGATCATGTCACCTTTACCTTACCGGTCACCCTAGACCCACTCCAATTTGCTTACCGCCCCAATAGATCCACAGACGATGCAATCGCCATCACACTGATGTAAGAATGCTGTTCATTGACTATAGCTCAGCATTCAACACCATAGTAACCTCCAAGCTCATCATTAAGCTCGAGGCCCTGGGTCTGAGCCCCGCCCTGTGCAACTGAGTCCTGGACTTCCTGACGGGCCGCCCCCAGGTGGTGAAGGTAGGAAACAACACATCCACTTCGGTGATCCTCAACGCTGGGGCCCCACAAGCCCCCATCCTGTTCGCCCATAACTGTGTGTCCAAGCAGGCCTCCAACACAATCATCAAGTTTGCAGACAACACAACAGTAGTAGGCTTGATTACCAACAATGACGAGACAGCCTCATGGCTCTGGGATTGTGGTGCTGGGAAAATAACCTCTCTCTCAACGTCAACAAAACAAAGGAGATGATCATGGACTTCAGGAAACAGCAGAGGAAGCACCCCCCGAGATCCACATCGACGGGACCGCAGTGGAGAAGGTGGAAAGCTTCCTTGGTGTACACTTCACTGACAAACTGAAATGGTCCACCCACGCAGACAGTGTGGTGAAGAAAGCGCAACAGCCCGCAATGGCAGGGCTCTCCAGAGGGTGGTGCGGTCTGCCCAAAGCATCACCAAGGGCAAACTACCTGCCCTCCAGGACACCTACACCACCCGATGTCACAGGAAGGCCAAAAAGATCATCAAGGACAACAACCACCCGAGCCACTGCCTGTTCACCCCGCTATCATCCAGAAGGCGAGGTCAGTACAGGTGCATCAAAGCTGAGACTGAAAAACAGCTTCTATCTCAAGGCCACCAGACTGTTAAACAGCCATCACTAGTACAGAGAGGCTGCTGCCTTTAGACAGACTAGAAATCACTGGACACTTTAATAAATTGAACACTAGTCACTTTAATAATATTTGCATATCTTGCATTACTCATGTATATACTGTATCCTATACTATTCGACTGTATTTTTTTTAAACATTTTTTACATTTTTGTCATTTAGCAGACACTCTTATCCAGAGCGACTTACAGTAGTGACTGCAAACATTTCATCCTCTTTTTTTTGTCTTTTTTTTTTTGTCGTACTGGCCCCCCGTGGCAATCGAACCCACAACCCTGGCGTTGCAAACACCATGCTCTCCCAACTGAGCTACAGGGAAGGCTATTTTGTGAATTCTTGGTTGGTGAGCGGACCACAGACTTCACAACCATAAAGGGCAATGGGTTCTATAACTGATTCAAGTATTTTTTTAGCCAGATCCTAATTGTTATGTCAAATTGTATGTTCCATTTGATGGCATAGAAGGCCCATGTTACCTCTCAGATTGTTCACAGCTTTGTGGAATCTCTCTCTCTCTCTCAGGGCTTGGCATCTGGGATGGTGTTATCTTCATCTGGAGATATTCAAGCTACATGTCTGAAAGGAGAAGAAGAGCGAGCCCTCTCCTATTGTGTGGGTCCTAGAGAAGGGGCCTTGAACACTGCCATTTTTCTCTTTCTCTCTGTCAGCTGACTGTGAGGACAGGGGACCCCAGAACAAGAATGAGTAGAACGGCCCCTCCCTATTCAAATGGCCAGGGTTAGAGGCTCTAAGCCCATTCTAGAGAGACTATTTGTATGCCCAGCGCTTCCCCGCTCCTTATCCTCTTCAACGTCTTTCACACCAATGAAAAGCTCCCTCCTGCTTCTGGTCTTTTCTCTGATGAGCTCTTTCTTCTCTGTCATCATCCCTACGATCCCCTCCTCAGGCGTGACAGAAACTAACCTCTCCTCCATCTGCCCCCCAAAAAATAATGAACAACACAGGCTTTATGGAGACGTGGTGGGGAAGGAGACCAGGAGAGAAGTGGAGACAGAGAGCAGGGGAGAGGAAGCTTTGCTTTATGGAGACGTGGTGGGGAAGGAGACCAGGAGAGAAGTGGAGACAGAGAGCAGGGGAGAGGAAGCTTTGCTTTATGGAGACGTGGTGGGGAAGGAGACCAGGAGAGAAGTGGAGACCGAGAGCAGGGGAGAGGAAGCTTTGCTTTATGGAGACGTGGTGGGGAAGGAGACCAGGAGAGAAGTGGAGACAGAGAGCAGGGGAGAGGAAGCTTTGCTTTATGGAGAAGTGGTGGGGAAGGAGACCAGGAGAGAAGTGGAGACAGAGATCAGGGGAGAGGAAGCTTTGCTTTATGGAGACGTGGTGGGGAAGGAGACCAGGAGAGAAGTGGAGACAGAGAGCAGGGGAGAGGAAGCTTTGCTTTATGGAGACGTGGTGGGGAAGGAGACCAGGAGAGAAGTGGAGACAGAGAGCAGGGGAGAGGAAGCTTTGCTTTATGGAGACGTGGTGGGGATGAGGGGTCAGTGGAAGGAGTGACGGAGAGAGAGAGGGAGAGAAGGAGAGAGGATCCTATCCTTTATGGAGATGGAGTGGGGACGAGGGGTCATGGGAAGGAGTGATGGAGAGAGAGGGAGAGAGGATCCTATCCTTTATGGAGATGGAGTGGGGACGAGGGGTCAGGGGAAGGAGTGACAGAGAGAGAGGGAGAGAAGGAGAGAGGATCCTATCCTTTATGAAGATGGAGTGGGGACGAGGGGTCATGGGAGTGAGAGAGAGAGAGGGGGAGAGGATCCTATCCTTTATGGAGATGGAGTGGGGACGAGGGGTCATGGGAGTGAGAGAGAGAGAGGGGGAGGCCGGAGGCGTCTGAGAGAGGTGTCCCCCAGATCTCTGTCTGTTGTCCCAGTCTATAGACATCTCTCTCCTCTCTGTCTGTCTATACGCTCACCTCCATTGTCCTCACAGCTCACACCAGTTTTCATGGCCTTGCCTCAATGAAGCCCCCAATAAGAGCTTTACAGCCTGCAACCGTAAGACCGATCCATTCTAAACTTAAGGCTCTTGAGTTATGACTTTTCAACCTCTGCCATATCGTGGAATCAAAACTCAAAATATTTATTTAATGGAAGCTTCTCTAATGTCGAAGATGTAAAGTGTGGTGTACCACAGGGCAGCTCTCTAGGCCCTCTACTCTTTTCTATTTTTATCAATGACCTGCCACTGGCGTTAAACAAAGCATGTGTGACCATGTATGCTGATGATTCAAACATATACGCATCAGCAACCACAGCTAATGAAGTCAAAGAGTTGCAGTCTGTTTTGGAATGGGTGGCCAGTAATAAACTGGTCCTGAATATCTCTAAAAGTAAGAGCATTGTATTTGGTACAAATCATTCCCTAAATTATAGACCTCAGCTGAATCTGGTAATGAACGGTGTGGCTGTTGAGCAAGCTGGGGAGACTAAATTACTTGGTGCTACCTTAGATGGTAAACTGTCATGGTTTAAACATATTGATTAAATGGTTGTAAAGATGGGGAGAGGTCTGTCCATAATAAAGAGATGCTCTGTTTTTTTGGAACAGTTGTGGGGTCGAGTGCTGAAGGAAAGACCTAGTTAAGCTGCAGCTGGCCCAGAACAGAGCGGCACGTCTTGCTCTTCATTGTAATCTGACTTGTGCTCTGATATCTGCTTCACTGATTTCTGCTCTCGTAAAAGCCTGGGTTTTCTACACGTTAACACTAGAAGCTTATTACCTAAAATGGATCAATTGAAAGTGTGGGTTCACAGCTCCAATCGAGATGTGTTGGTCATTACTGAGACGTGGTTCAGGACGAGTGTTTTCAACACTGATGTTAACCTTTCTGGTTATAACCTTTTTCAGCAAGACAGATCTTCCAAAGGTGGAGGAGCGGCAATCTTTACCAAGGATCACCTTCAGTGCTCGGTTGTCTCCACAAAGTCTGTCTCCAAACAATTTGATTTGCTGGTTTTAAGCATTAAACTTAAACTTTGTTGACTGTTGCTGGGTGTTATCGTCCACCATCAGCATCGGTCTGTACCCTAAATACACTAAGTCTGAATTTGTCCTGCTAGGTGACCTAAACTGGGGCATGCTTAAACCACCTGACCAAGTCCTAAAGCAATGGGACTCCCTAAATCTTTCTCAGATTATTACCAATCCCACAAGGTATGACTTCAAACACCCAGAAAAGGCTACTCTCCTCGATGTTATCCTCACAAATAATCCTGATAGGTATCAGTCTGGTGTTTTCTGTAATGACCTTAGTGATCACTGTTTTACAGCCTGTGTTAGTAATGGCTGCTCAGTGAAATGACCTGTCCTGATGTGTCATAGACGCTTGCTGAAAACATTCAATGAGCTTTCCTTCATGAACTGGTCTCTGTAAAATAGGATAGAATCAGCTTGATCCCCTCTGTTGAAGACACTTGGACCTTCTTTTTTGATATTATCAGTTGTTAACAATGTTTTATACATTTTTTTATTTAACCTTTATTTAACTAGGCAAGTTAATTAAGAACAAATTCTTATTTACAATGACGGCCTACCCCGACCAAATCCAGACGACGCTGGGCAATTGTGCGCCGCCCTATGGGACTCCCAATCGCGGCCGGATGTGATACAGCCTGGAAAAAACACGCCCCCATAAAGAAAATTAAAAACAGGTTCAGCCCCCTGGTTCAACCGTGATCTGGCAGAGTTACTCCACCTCAAGAATTCCATTTGGCGAATGGCTCGGCACACGCATACTGACTGGCTCTCGTTCAGGCAAATTAGAAATAAGTTCACTCAGGCTATCCAGAAGACCAAAGTTAGTTACTTTAAGGAGCAGTTCTCTCACTGTGGGTCTAACCTCAAGAAGTTCTGGAAAACGGTTAAAGACCTGGAGAATAAACCCTCCTCCTCACAGCTGCCCATGTCCCTTAATGTTGATGATGTGGTTGTTACTGACAAGAAGCACATGGCTGAGGTCTTTAAATCACCACTTCAATAAGTCAGGATTCTTATTTGACTCAGCCATGCCTCCTTGACCGTCCAACATTTCATCATCTCCCACTCCTTCTAATGAGACTATCCCCGATGCTCCTCCCTCTTTTCCCCCTGCCCCGCTACAAAGTTTCTCCCTGCAGGCAGTCACTGGGTCTGAGGTGCTAAAGGATACTCCTTAATCTTGACCCCCAAAAAAACATCTGGGTCAGATGGTTTAGACCCTTTCTTCTTTAAGGTTGCTGCCCCTATCGTCGCCAAGCCTATATCAGACTTTTTTAACCTTGTGGACCAGCTAAGGAGTATTGGTGTCTCTGAGGGGTCTTTGGCCTGGTTTGCTAACTGCCTCTCTCAAAGAGTGCAGTGTATAAAGTCAGAACATCTACTATCTCAGCCACTGCCTGTCACCAAGGAAGTACCCCAAGGCTTGATCCTAGGCCCCATGCTCTTCTCAATTTACATCAACAACATAGCTCAGGCAGTAGGAAGCGCTCTCATCCATGTATATGCAGATGATACAGTCTAATAGTCAGCTGGCCCCTCCCCAGATCTGGTGTTAAAAGCTCTACAACAAAGCTTTATTAGTGTCCAACAAGCTTTCTCTGCCCTTAACCTTGTTCTGAACACCTCCAAAACAAAGGTCATGTGGTTTGGTAAGTAGAATGCCCCTCTCCCCACAGGTGTGATTACTACCTCTGAGGGTTTAGAGGTAGTCACCTCATACAAGTACTTGGAAGGATGGCTAGATGCTACACTGTCCTTCTCTCAGCACATATCAAAGCTGCAGGCTAAGGTTAAATCTAGACTTGGTTTCCTCTATCGTAATCGCTCCTCTTTCACCCCAGCTGCCAAACTAACCCTGATTCAGATGACCATCCTACCCATGCTAGATTACGGAGACGTAATTTATAGATCGGCAGGTAAGGTTGCTCTCGAGCGGCTAGATGTTCTTTACCATTCGGCCATCAGATTTGCCACCAATGCTCCTTATAGGACACAACACTGCGCTCTATACTCCTTACAAGCTCCTCATTTCACTGTGAGGTCTACTACACCTGTTGTATTCAGCATTTCACTGTGAGGTCTACTACACCTGTTGTATTCAGCATTTCACTGTGAGGTCTACTACACCTGTTGTATTCAGCATTTCACTGTGAGGTCTACTACACCTGTTGTATTCAGCATTTCACTGTGAGGTCTACTACACCTGTTGTATTCAGCATTTCACTGTGAGGTCTACTACACCTGTTGTATTCAGCATTTCACTGTGAGGTCTACACCTGTTGTATTCAGCATTTCACTGTGAGGTCTACTACACCTGTTGTATTCAGCATTTCACTGTGAGGTCTACACCTGTTGTATTCAGCATTTCACTGTAAGGTCTACTACACCTGTTGTATTCAGCATTTCACTGTGAGGTCTACTACACCTGTTGTATTCAGCATTTCACTGTGAGGTCTACTACACCTGTTGTATTCAGCATTTCACTGTGAGGTCTACTACACCTGTTGTATTCAGCATTTCACTGTGAGGTCTACTACACCTGTTGTATTCAGCATTTCACTGTGAGGTCTACACCTGTTGTATTCAGCATTTCACTGTGAGGTCTACTACACCTGTTGTATTCAGCATTTCACTGTGAGGTCTACTACACCTGTTGTATTCAGCATTTCACTGTGAGGTCTACTACACCTGTTGTATTCAGCATTTCACTGTGAGGTCTACACCTGTTGTATTCAGCATTTCACTGTGAGGTCTACTACACCTGTTGTATTCAGCATTTCACTGTAAGGTCTACTACACCTGTTGTATTCAGCATTTCACTGTGAGGTCTACTACACCTGTTGTATTCAGCATTTCACTGTGAGGTCTACACCTGTTGTATTCAGCATTTCACTGTGAGGTCTACACCTGTTGTATTCAGCATTTCACTGTGAGGTCTACACCTGTTGTATTCAGCATTTCACTGTAAGGTCTACTACACCTGTTGTATTCAGCATTTCACTGTGAGGTCTACTACACCTGTTGTATTCAGCATTTCACTGTGAGGTCTACTACACCTGTTGTATTCAGTATTTCACGGTAAGGTGAAATTGTTGTATTCAGCGCATGTAACAAATAACATTTGATTTTAATTTGATTCTGATGGAATTAGTATAAATCAGATTAATTTATCTAGCGTATTAGTGTGGAGGATAAACTGCTAGATCCCAGTGGGTGATCAATCTTATGATGATGTATTAAAATACGTTCTCTATTCAAAGCACTTATTCAATGATTATCTTGACTAATTGAGACACAACATCCTAACCTGTTGTCCTAATTCTCCTGAACATCAGTCTCGTAATGGTGGGATGGCATCTCCGAAGGCTCCTCCCCTCTCCTCCACTCTCTTTATGTTGCAGTATGAAGACATGTCTCGCCCCTCCTCTCCCTCTCTCTCTCCCCTCCTCTCCCTCTCTCTCTTTATGTTGCAGTATGAAGACATGTCTCGCCCCTCCTCTCCCTCTCTCTGGCCCCTCCTCTCCCTCTCTCTCTCCCCATCCTCGCCCTCTCTCTCTCCCCATCCTCTTCCTCTCTCTCTCCCCTCCTCTTCCTCTCTCTCTCCCCTCCTCTCCCTCTCTCTCTCCCCTTCTCTCTCTCTCCCCTCCTCTCCCTCTCTCCTCCCATCCTCTTCCTCTCTCTCTCCCCTCCTCTCCCTCTCTCTCTCCCCATCCTCTTCCTCTCTCTCTCCCCTCCTCTTCCTCTCTCTCTCCCCCTCCCTCTCTCTCCCCATCCTCTTCCTCTCTCTCTCCCCTCCTCTTCCTCTCTCTCTCCCCTCCTCTCCCTCTCTCTCTCCCCTCCTCTCCTCTCTCTCTCCCACCTCTTCTCTCCCCCTCCTCTTCCTCTCTCTCTCCCCTCCTCTTCCTCTCTCTCCCATCCTCTTCCTCTCTCTCTCCCCTCCTCTTCCTCTCTCTCTCCCCTCCTCTCCCTCTCTCTCTCCCCTCCTCTCCCTCTCTCTCTTCATGTTGCAGTATGAAGACATGTCTCTCCCCTCCTCTCCCTCTCTCTCCCATCCTCGCCCTCTCTTTCTCCCCTCCTCTCCCTCCCTCTCTTCCTGTTGCAGTATGAAGACACGTCTCTCTTCTATCTCCATCTACCGTCCCCCCAGCAGGCCCCTTCCTGTTGTTCTCTGTGTGTCGGAAACAAAAAGTTGATGAATTCCAACCAGAGAGATTAGCATCTTAATAGATCTCAACAACAGCACATCCCAGCCAGATAGCACCTCGTCAACACAACCCAACGCCACCCCTACCAGCC
Source organism: Salmo salar (assembly GCF_905237065.1). Lineage (NCBI taxonomy): Eukaryota > Metazoa > Chordata > Actinopteri > Salmoniformes > Salmonidae > Salmo > Salmo salar. Next base: position 54,652,372 of record NC_059467.1, on the reverse strand, counting down.
AGCGCCTCGTCAACACAACCCAACGCCACCCCGGCCAGTTAGCACCTCGTCAACACAACCCAACGCCACCCCTACCAGATAGCGCCTCGTCAACACAACCCAACGCCACCCCTACCAGCCAGCGCCTCGTCAACACAACCCAACGCCACCCCGGCCAGCGCCTCGTCAACACAACCCAACGCCACCCCTACCAGCCAGCGCCTCGTCAACACAACCCAACGCCACCCGGCCAGTTAGCACCTCGTCAACACAACCCAACGCCACCCCTACCAGATAGCACCTGCGTCAACACAACCCAACGCCACCCCTACCAGATAGCACCTCGTCAACACAACCCAACGCCACCCCTACCAGATAGCACCTCGTCAACACAACCCAACGCCACCCCTACCAGATAGCACCTCGTCAACACAACCCAACGCCACCCCTACCAGATAGCACCTCGTCAACACAACCCAACGCCACCCCTACCAGATAGCACCTCGTCAACACAACCCAACGCCACCCCTACCAGATAGCACCTCGTCAACACAACCCAACGCCACCCCTACCAGATAGCACCTCGTCAACACAACCCAACGCCACCCCTACCAGATAGCACCTCGTCAACACAACCCAACGCCACCCCTACCAGATAGCACCTCGTCAACACAACCCAACGCCACCCCTACCAGATAGCACCTCGTCAACACAACCCAACGCCACCCCTACCAGATAGCACCTCGTCAACACAACCCAACGCCACCCCTACCAGATAGCACCTCGTCAACACAACCCAACGCCACCCCTACCAGATAGCACCTCGTCAACACAACCCAACGCCACCCCTACCAGATAGCACCTCGTCAACACAACCCAACGCCACCCCTACCAGATAGCACCTCGTCAACACAACCCAACGCCACCCCTACCAGATAGCACCTCGTCAACACAACCCAACGCCACCCCTACCAGATAGCACCTAGTCAACACAACCCAACGCCACCCCTACCAGATAGCACCTCGTCAACACAACCCAACGCCACCCCTACCAGATAGCACCTCGTCAACACAACCCAACGCCACCCCTACCAGATAGCACCTCGTCAACACAACCCAACGCCACCCCAGATAGCACCTCGTCAACACAACCCAACGCCACCCCAGATAGCGCCCGTCAACCCAACGCCACCCCAGTTAGCACCTCGTCAACACAACCCAATGCCACCCCTACCAGATAGCACCTCGTCAACACAACCCAACGCCACCCCTACCAGATAGCACCTCGTCAACACAACCCAACGCCACCCCGGCCAGTTAGCACCTCGTCAACACAACCCAACGCCACCCCGGCCAGATAGCACCTCGTCAACACAACCCAACGCCACCCCGCCAGATAGCACCTCGTCAACACAACCCAACGCCACCCCGGCCAGATAGCACCTCGTCAACACAACCCAACGCCACCCCAGCCAGCGCCTCGTCAACACAACCCAACGCCACCCCAGCCAGATAGCACCTCGTCAACACAACCCAACGCCACCCCAGTTAGCGCCTCGTCAACACAACCCAACGCCACCCTGACCAGCACCTCGTCAACACAACCCAACGCCACCCCTACCAGATAGCACCTCGTCAACACAACCCAACGCCACCCCAGCCAGATAGCGCCTCATCAAACCAACGCCACCCCAGATAGCACCTCGTCAACACAACCCAACGCCACCCCGGCCAGTTAGCACCTCATCAACACAACCCAACGCCACCCCGGCCAGATAGCACCTCGTCAACACAACCCAACGCCACCCCAGCCAGCGCCTCGTCAACACAACCCAACGCCACCCCAGCCAGATAGCACCTCGTCAACACAACCCAACGCCACCCCGACCAGCACCTCGTCAACACAACCCAACGCCACCCCTACCAGATAGCGCCTCGTCAACACAACCCAACGCCACCCCGGCCAGTTAGCACCTCGTCAACACAACCCAACGCCACTCCAGCCAGATAGCACCTCGTCAACACAACCCAACGCCACCCCTACCAGATAGCACCTCGTCAACACAACCCAACGCCACCCCTACCAGATAGCACCTCGTCAACACAACCCAACGCCACCCCTACCAGATAGCACCTCGTCAACACAACCCAACGCCACCCCTACCAGATAGCACCTCGTCAACACAACCCAACGCCACCCCTACCAGATAGCACCTCGTCAACACAACCCAACGCCACCCCTACCAGATAGCACCTCGTCAACACAACCCAACGCCACCCCTACCAGATAGCACCTCGTCAACACAACCCAACGCCACCCCTACCAGATAGCACCTCGTCAACACAACCCAACGCCACCCCTACCAGATAGCACCTCGTCAACACAACCCAACGCCACCCCTACCAGATAGCACCTCGTCAACACAACCCAACGCCACCCCTACCAGATAGCACCTCGTCAACACAACCCAACGCCACCCCTACCAGATAGCACCTCGTCAACACAACCCAACGCCACCCCAGATAGCGCCTAGTCAACCCAACGCCACCCCTACCAGATAGCGCCTCGTCAACCCAACGCCACCCCAGTTAGCACCTCGTCAACACAACCCAACGCCACCCCTGCCAGATAGCACCTCGTCAACACAACCCAACGCCACCCCTACCAGATAGCACCTCGTCAACACAACCCAACGCCACCCCAGATAGCGCCTCGTCAACCCAACGCCACCCCTACCAGATAGCGCCTCGTCAACCCAACGCCACCCCAGTTAGCACCTCGTCAACACAACCCAACGCCACCCCTACCAGATAGCACCTCGTCAACACAACCCAACGCCACCCCTACCAGATAGCACCTCGTCAACACAACCCAACGCCACCCCGGCCAGTTAGCACCTCGTCAACACAACCCAACGCCACCCCGGCCAGTTAGCACCTCGTCAACACAACCCAACGCCACCCCGGCCAGATAGCACCTCGTCAACACAACCCAACGCCACCCCGGCCAGATAGCACCTCGTCAACACAACCCAACGCCACCCCAGCCAGCGCCTCGTCAACACAACCCAACGCCACCCCAGCCAGATAGCACCTCGTCAACACAACCCAACGCCACCCCAGTTAGCGCCTCGTCAACACAACCCAACGCCACCCTGACCAGCACCTCGTCAACACAACCCAACGCCACCCCTACCAGATAGCACCTCGTCAACACAACCCAACGCCACCCCAGCCAGATAGCGCCTCGTCAAACCAACGCCACCCCAGATAGCACCTCGTCAACACAACCCAACGCCACCCCGGCCAGATAGCACCTCGTCAACACAACCCAACGCCACCCCAGCCAGCGCCTCGTCAACACAACCCAACGCCACCCCAGCCAGATAGCACCTCGTCAACACAACCCAACGCCACCCCGACCAGCACCTCGTCAACACAACCCAACGCCACCCCTACCAGATAGCGCCTCGGCCACACACCCCAACGCCACCCCGACCAGCACCTCGTCAACACAACCCAACGCCACCCCGGCCAGTTAGCGCCCCGTCAACACAACCCAACGCCACCCCGGCCAGATAGCACCTCGTCAACACAACCCAACGCCACCCCAGCCAGCGCCTCGTCAACACAACCCAACGCCACCCCAGCCAGATAGCACCTCGTCAACACAACCCAACGCCACCCCAGTTAGCGCCTCGTCAACACAACCCAACGCCACCCTGACCAGCACCTCGTCAACACAACCCAACGCCACCCCTACCAGATAGCACCTCGTCAACACAACCCAACGCCACCCCAGCCAGATAGCGCCTCGTCAAACCAACGCCACCCCAGATAGCACCTCGTCAACACAACCCAACGCCACCCCGGCCAGATAGCACCTCGTCAACACAACCCAACGCCACCCCAGTTAGCGCCTCGTCAACACAACCCAACGCCACCCTGACCAGCACCTCGTCAACACAACCCAACGCCACCCCTACCAGATAGCACCTCGTCAACACAACCCAACGCCACCCCAGCCAGATAGCGCCTCGTCAAACCAACGCCACCCCAGATAGCACCTCGTCAACACAACCCAACGCCACCCCGGCCAGATAGCACCTCGTCAACACAACCCAACGCCACCCCAGCCAGCGCCTCGTCAACACAACCCAACGCCACCCCAGCCAGATAGCACCTCGTCAACACAACCCAACGCCACCCCGACCAGCACCTCGTCAACACAACCCAACGCCACCCCTACCAGATAGCGCCTCGTCAACACAACCCAACGCCACCCCGACCAGCACCTCGTCAACACAACCCAACGCCACCCCGGCCAGTTAGCGCCCCGTCAACACAACCCAACGCCACCCCGGCCAGATAGCACCTCGTCAACACAACCCAACGCCACCCCAGCCAGCGCCTCGTCAACACAACCCAACGCCACCCCAGCCAGATAGCACCTCGTCAACACAACCCAACGCCACCCCAGTTAGCGCCTCGTCAACACAACCCAACGCCACCCTGACCAGCACCTGCGTCAACACAACCCAACGCCACCCCTACCAGATAGCACCTCGTCAACACAACCCAACGCCACCCCAGCCAGATAGCGCCTCGTCAAACCAACGCCACCCCAGATAGCACCTCGTCAACACAACCCAACGCCACCCCGGCCAGTTAGCACCTCGTCAACACAACCCAACGCCACCCCGGCCAGATAGCACCTCGTCAACACAACCCAACGCCACCCCAGCCAGCACCTCGTCAACACAACCCAACGCCACCCCAGCCAGATAGCACCTCGTCAACACAACCCAACGCCACCCCGACCAGCACCTCGTCAACACAACCCAACGCCACCCCTACCAGATAGCGCCTCGTCAACACAACCCAACGCCACCCCGACCAGCACCTCGTCAACACAACCCAACGCCACCCCGGCCAGTTAGCGCCCCGTCAACACAACCCAACGCCACCCCGGCCAGATAGCACCTCGTCAACACAACCCAACGCCATCCCTACCAGCCAGCGCCTCGTCAACACAACCCAACGCCACCCCGGCCAGTTAGCACCTCGTCAACACAACCCAACGCCACCCCGACCAGATAGCACCTCGTCAACACAACCCAACGCTACCCCTACCAGATAGCGCCTCGTCAACACAACCCAACGCCACCCCTACCAGCCAGCGCCTCGTCAACACAACCCAACGCCACCCCGGCAATAGGGATCTGGTCTAAAGTAGTGCACTAAATAGGGAATAGGGTACCATTTCAGATGCAGCTTTAGGAGGGATCCTCCAGGAGACGTTCCTCTGCGTCTGTCTCCTAGCAACATCAGAACAGTCCTTCAGTTGATTGGTCTCCTTCCTGGATTATGTTGTTGATGGTAACAGATCCTGTAGATATTACTGCAGCCTCCAAAACCCAGGCTTCTCACAGTAGTGGAGTGAATGAGATGAGATTTTGTAAGGCTGGCTGTCCATACTCCTATGGGGCGGCAGGCTAGCCTAGTGGTTAGAGCATTGGGCTAGTAACCGAAAGGTTGCAAGTTCGAATCGAATCCCCCAGCTGCCAAGGTAAAAATCTGTCGTTCTGTCCCTGAACAAGGCAGTTAACCCACTGTTCCTAGGCCGTCATTTGTTCTTAACTGACTTGCCTAGTTAAATAAAGGTAAAATACCTGCTGTTTTCAACTCTCTAGAGACAGCAGGAGCGGTAGAGATATTGTTATTATTTGACCATGCTGGTCATCTATGAACATTTGAACATCTTGGCCATGTTCTGTTATAATCTCCACCCGGCACAGCCAGAAGAGGACTGGCCACCCCTCATAGCCTGGGTCCTCTCTAGGTTTCTTCCTAGGTTTTGGCCTTTCTAGGGAGTTTTTCCTAGCCACCGTGCTTCTACACCTGCATTGCTTTCTGTTTGGGGTTTTAGGCTGGGTTTCTGAACAGCACTTTGAGATATCAGCTGATGTAAGAAGGGCTTTATAAATACATTTCATTTGAATACTTATATTACAGTAGATGTAGTATCTCTCATCTGTCTGTAATGTGTATCCATGATATCAATCTTCTGATCTTCTGAGCCTGTCAGACGGACAGACAGACGCCATCTTGATAACGGCAGAGGTCAGAGTATGGAGCCAGTCAGTCTCCCGATCGACTCGCCAGGCCTGGACGGAGGGAGGGAGGGGCGGGGAGCGGTGTGACAGAGTATGGAGCCAGTCAGTCTCCCGATCGACTCGCCAGGCCTGGACGGAGGGAGGGAGGGGCGGGGAGCGGTGTGACAGAGTATGGAGCCAGTCAGTCTCCCGATCGACTCGCCAGGCCTGGACGGAAGGAGGGGCGGGGAGCGGTGTGACAGAGTATGGAGCCAGTCAGTCTCCCGATCGACTCGCCAGGCCTGGACGGAAGGAGGGGCGGGGAGCGGTGTGACAGAGTATGGAGCCAGTCAGTCTCCCGATCGACTCGCCAGGCCTGGACGGAGGGAGGGGCGGGGAGCGGTGTGACAGAGTATGGAGCGCCTGGACGGAGGGAGGGGCGGGGAGCGGTGTGACAGAGTATGGAGCCAGTCAGTCTCCGGATCGACTCGCCAGGCCTGGATGGAGGGGGCAGGGGATTAAAAGGGCAGTCTGGGGACAAGCTGAGGGCTGGAGGGAACACAAAACACTTTGACTGTGTCCCAAATTGCAAACTATTCCCTATAGGGCTCTGGTCAATAGAAGTGCACTATGTAGGGAATAGGCCGCCATTTGGAACGTAGACCTTGTCCTCTTATAGTGTTTATAGGTGGTTAATCAGGTCACCATCACTACTTCCTCTATTCTACCAGTATGTTTATAGGTGGTTAATCAGGATGTAGGGGTCCTATCCTTATGGTTCCTGTATATATCCATCCTAGTGGTGTGATGTAGGGTCCTTATGGTTCCTGTATATATCCATCCTAGTGGTGTGATGTAGGGTCCTTATGGTTCCTGTATATATCCATCCTAGTGGTGTGATGTAGGGTCCTTATGGTTCCTGTATATATCCATCCTAGTGGTGTGATGTAGGGTCCTTATGGTTCCTGTATATATCCATCCTAGTGGTGTGATGTAGGGTCCTTATGGTTCCTGTATATATCCATCCTAGTGGTGTGATGTAGGGTCCTTATGGTTCCTGTATATATCCATCCTAGTGGTGTGATGTAGGGTCCTTATGGTTCCTGTATATATCCATCCTAGTGGTGTGATGTAGGGTCCTTATGGTTCCTGTATATATCCATCCTAGTGGCTACTTCTCTTTCTCTTCATTAACTGCCATCTATTTGCAGCGCATTTCCATGTTATTTACTTTGAATTATTCTTCAAGCATTTGACTCTTTTCACGCTGTATTTTCATTTCTTTTGAAAATCGCAATAATGCGATATTGTAATTTTAGGTCTTTGGGCAGGTAGCCTAGTGGAGGCTAGTTTACCTTTATAAACAGAAATGGTTTCTGGTTTTAAAACAAGTCATTTATTATCGGTGGGTTTGTCTGAACGTCTTCGGTCGTTCTGTTGTCACGGCCTGGAGGCCACGTTGAGCGCTAGACATCTGATTCGCCGACGACGGTCCTCACAGAACGGATTCAACTACGGCCACGACGACGGTCTTCACAGAACAGATTCAACTACGGTCCTCACAGAACGGATTCAACTACGGTCCTCACAGAACGGATTCAACTATGGCCACGACGACGGTCTTCACAGAACGGATTCAACTACGGTCCTCACAGAACGGATTCAACTAAGGCCACGACGACGGTCTTCACAGAACGGATTCAACTACGGCCACGACGGTCCTCACAGAACGGATTCAACGACGGTCCTCACAGAACGGATTCAACGACGGTCCTCACAGAACGGATTCAACGACGGTCCTCACAGAACGGATTCAACGACGGTCCTCACAGAACGGATTCAACGACGGTCCTCACAGAACGGATTCAACGACGGTCCTCACAGAACGGATTCAACGACGGTCCTCACAGAACGGATTCAACGACGGTCCTCACAGAACGGATTCAACGACGGTCCTCACAGAACGGATTCAACACGACGGTCCTCACAGAACGGATTCAACGACGGTCCTCACAGAACGGATTCAACGACGGTCCTCACAGAACGGATTCAACGACGGTCCTCACAGAACGGATTCAACGACGGTCCTCACAGAACGGATTCAACGACGGTCCTCACAGAACGGATTCAACGACGGTCCTCACAGAACGGATTCAACGACGGTCCTCACAGAACGGATTCAACGACGGTCCTCACAGAACGGATTCAACGACGGTCCTCACAGAACGGATTCAACGACGGTCCTCACAGAACGGATTACGTCCTCACAGAACGGATTCAACGACGGTCCTCACAGAACGGATTCAACGACGGTCCTCACAGAACGGATTCAACGACGGTCCTCACAGAACGGATTCAACGACGGTCCTCACAGAACGGATTCAACGACGGTCCTCACAGAACGGATTCAACGACGGTCCTCACAGAACGGATTCAACGACGGTCCTCACAGAACGGATTCAACGACGGTCCTCACAGAACGGATTCAACGACGGTCCTCACAGAACGGATTCAACGACGGTCCTCACAGAACGGATTCAACGACGGTCCTCACAGAACGGATTCAACGACGGAGCTACCGCAACATGTTCTGGCTCAGAAGATATCAACATATGTCTGGTTTAATTATCCGTCTGCAATATATAAAACAAATACTGGTTGAATTTGCGTGGATTTGTATTTGAGAAAAATAGTTTGTATAGAATAAAAGATGCTGAGTTTGGATTGAAAAAATGTCAATTAAAACAGAATTGAAATGATCACACCATCTATGTAATGTTACCGTAAAATTCAAAGAAAAACGTTCATCCAGAAACAAGTTGTGGAGTGTAGAAGGTGAACAGATTGCATCATTTGCTCACAGATGACATTAAATGACGCAGTTACAGCCTGACAACTATTACCGTCATTTCATATAGTTAAACAATACTAGTGACTCAGTTTAGTAACGACAATTTCCTTCCTTTATAATTCAATAATTGTTTCAGACAGAAAATCCTAGTATACACCAAGTTCACTATCTTTATTGATTATCTATTCCTCTAATATACACCTAGTTCACTATCTTTATTGATTATCTATTCCTCTAGTATACACCTAGTTCACTATCTTTATTGATTATCTATTCCTCTAATATACACCTAGTTCACTATCTTTATTGATTATCTATTCCTCTAATATACACCTAGTTCACTATCTTTATTGATTATCTATTCCTCTAGTATACACCTAGTTCACTATCTTTATTGATTATCTATTCCTCTAGTATACACCAAGTTCACTATCTTTATTGATTATCTATTCCTCTAATATACACCTAGTTCATTTTCTTTATTGATTATCTATTCCTCTAATATACACCTAGTTCACTATCTTTATTGATTGTCTATTCCTCTAATATACACCTAGTTCACTATCTTTATTGATTATCTATTCCTCTAATATACACCTAGTTCACTATCTTTATTGATAGGTCTATTCCTCAAAAGGGTGAACAATAAACAATTTCCCTGGGATATAATAATTGAAATGTGAATAAATCCTAACTCAATACATTTTGAGGATTATAGAAATTCAGCGGGTAAACTGCTAAAGTGTTCCATCTCTTTAAACGCGAATTCACTCCGTCTATTATATTCATAGTCCTCCAACTCCAATCAGATAAACGACAGTCAATATAAATAAATACAATTTGAATGTCTAAATTATACTCCTATAAATGTTAAAGTCCTGGAATTGGGACTAGCTACGCCGCATTCCTGGAATTGGCCATTTGACAACTAAAGTTCAAAGGTCATTAAGAAAATAGACTTGAAAAGAGGATTTAGAGTTGAGGTATGGGGTGATGTGGGTGTTAGCTGACATCTTAACATCGCTATTTGACACATTTACATAAACTGTTTGAACTGGTTTCTTTACATTTCCCTTAGACGGAAGTAAGCCTATGACATCAGCAGTTTGGGTCAACACCTAAAAATGAAAAGCAATTTATAACACAAAAATAAAAACTTCATTCTGAGAATAACATTGCAGATCTCTTAAATATTTTTTATTAATAAATACAAATGGGCGTATGTTTATTTATTTTTATTTTATAAATGATCAACTATAATCAAATCACCGCAAAATGAAAGTTTCCATTACATCGAATCAAACGGATTTAGTCCCGTGGCGGTAACCGAAAGGTAGGTAGCCTCATATAGAAACGTGTAAAATTCCTTATGTTATTGTGAAAATAAAGTGTCTGTCGAGTTATTTTATAAGGTCTTTGCTCTCGCTGCTTTTTAAGGCATCTCATGTGCGGTCTGTCTGAAGTTTAGTGCGTTAGTAAAATGGCAGCATGACAGTAGCCTGGGACTAATGAGTAGAAATATTATTTCCGCTATTTAAAACTCTAAACACAAACATCCGATAGGCCTGTTCATTACAATAAATACATTAATTATCTTTGAGGTCATATTTTCCTTAAATCTAGACTTGGATTCCTCTGACGTAATCGCTCCTCTTTCACACCAGCTGCCAAACTAACCCTGATTCAGATGACCATCCTACCCATGCTAGATTACGGAGACGTAATTTATAGATCGGCAGGTAAAGCTGCTCTGAGCGGCTAGATGTTCTTTACCATTCGGCCATCAGATTTACCACCAATGCTCCTTCTAGGACACATCACTGCCCTCTATACTCCTCTGTGAACTGGTCATCTCTGTATACCTGTCTCAAGACCCACTGGTTGATGCTTATTTATAAAGCCCTCTTAGGCTTCACTCCCCCCTATCTGAGATATCTACTGCAGCCCTCATCCTCCACATACAACACCTGTTCACTCCCCCCTATCTGAGATACCTACTGCAGCCCTCATCCTCCACATACAACACCTGTTCACTCCCCCCTATCTGAGATATCTACTGCAGCCCTCATCCTCCACATACAACACCCGTTCACTCCCCCCTATCTGAGATATCTACTGCAGCCCTCATCCTCCACATACAACACCCGTTCACTCCCCCTATCTGAGATATCTACTGCAGCCCTCATCCTCCACATACAACACCCGTTCACTTCCCCCCTATCTGAGATATCTACTGCAGCCCTCATCCTCCACATACAGCACCCGTTCACTCCCCCCTATCTGAGATACCTACTGCAGCCCTCATCCTCCACATACAACACCCGTTCACTCCCCCCTATCTGAGATATCTACTGCAGCCCTCATCCTCCACATACAACACCCGTTCACTCCCCCTATCTGAGATATCTACTGCAGCCCTCATCCTCCCCATACAGCACCCGTTCACTCCCCCCTATCTGAGATATCTACTGCAGCCCTCATCCTCCACATACAGCACCCGTTCACTCCCCCTATCTGAGATATCTACTGCAGCCCTCATCCTCCCCATACAACACCCGTTCACTCCCCCTATCTGAGATATCTACTGCAGCCCTCATCCTCCCCATACAACACCCGTTCACTCCCCCCTATCTGAGATATCTACTGCAGCCCTCATCCTCCACATACAACACCCGTTCACTCCCCCCTATCTGAGATATCTACTGCAGCCCTCATCCTACTGCAGCCCTCATCCTACTGCAGCCCTCATCCTCCACATACAGCACCTGTTCACTCCCCCCTATCTGAGATATCTACTGCAGCCCTCATCCTCCCCATACAACACCCGTTCACTCCCCCCTATCTGAGATATCTACTGCAGCCCTCATCCTCCACATACAACACCTGTTCACTCCCCCCTATCTGAGATATCTACTGCAGCCCTCATCCTCCACATACAACACCTGTTCACTCCCCCTATCTGAGATATCTACTGCAGCCCTCATCCTCCACATACAACACCCGTTCACTCCCCCTATCTGAGATATCTACTGCAGCCCTCATCCTCCACATACAACACCTGTTCACTCCCCCCTATCTGAGATATCTACTGCAGCCCTCATCCTCCACATACAACACCTGTTCACTCCCCCTATCTGAGATATCTACTGCAGCCCTCATCCTCCACATACAACACCCGTTCACTCCCTCCTATCTGAGATATCTACTGCAGCCCTCATCCTCCACATACAGCACCTGTTCACTCCCCCCTATCTGAGATATCTACTGCAGCCCTCATCCTCCACATACAACACCTGTTCACTCCCCCCTATCTGAGATATCTACTGCAGCCCTCATCCTACTGCAGCCCTCATCCTCCCCATCCAACACCCGTTCTGCCAGTCACATTCTGTTAAAGGTCCCCAAAGCACACACATCCCTGGGTCGCTCCTCTTTTCAGTTCGCTGCAGCTAGCGACTGGAACGAGCTGCAACAAACACTCAAACTGGACAGTTTTATCTCCATCTCTTCATTCAAAGACTCAATCATGGACTCTCTTACTGACAGTTGTGGCTGCTTTGCGTGATGTATTGTTGTCTCTACCTTCTTGCCCTTTGTGCTGTTGTCTGTGCCCAGTAATGTTTGTACCATGTTGTGTTGCTACCATGTTGTTGCCATGTTGTGTTGCTGCCATGTTGTGTTGTTGTCTTAGGTCTCTCTTTATGTAGTGTCATGTTGTCTCTCTTGTCGTGATGTGTGTTTTATCCTATATTTATGTTATTTATTATTTATTTTTAATCCCAGCCCCCGTCCCAGCAGGAGGCCTTTTGGTCGCCCGTCATTGTAAATAAGAATTTGTTCTTAACTGACTTTCCTAGTTAAATAAAGGTTAAATAAAAAACTATATAACAATTCAGTGATGGGACTAATTTAATGTTTTTAGGCGATTATAAAATAGATATAGTCCAGGTCTAATGGTAGACTTTTAAACGAACAATTAAACGTATATTGTTATTTATAAATCAATATCACATTATGTAGACCTTCAGAAGCTGAACGTTTGTTCAAATAGTGGTGGAAGACTGTCAACTGTACGCCCAAACAGAAAGCCTACCTAGAACATATACTACGTCTTGGCCCATGTGTATTGTGGTAGGCTAAATATTGAGGTATTAATATATTTCGGTCCAGTCGGTTTAACGTCGTGTGACACCGCTCCGAGGGGGCGCTCATTAGGTCGCTGTCGGTGCGCTAATACGCGACCCACCGGGAGCCAATCGGAATCGGCCGTCTGCTTTCACGCCCTGTTGACTAGAGTTTACCTGGCAACGCAACGATTTATCACAGAGATTTTTTATTAGACCGTGTTAGTTAGGACTATAAACCTAGGCCAACTGTAGACCTACTTCAGTGGAAATGTTGAAATAAACTGGGCGGAAATCAGAAATATTTGTCTATAAGCCTTCAAATAGGCCGATAAACAAGACAATTCCACCAGTCGTCAGCCTACATCTGGTTAAGTAACGTTTTGTGAACAAAGTTAGACCTACTACTAGTAAGCTGTCTATACGTTTGAAAGGAAACTATTATTATTTAATATTTTTCAGTCATGAAAATATATCTGGGCTATTTTTTTTAATCCAAAGCGATACATGTTTTACGATCTATTGACTGCATGATTGCTTTTTGAATACAGTAGCTCTTTATGGTTGGCTGGCTTCTGAAATATCGTAACGTGAAATGACAGAAAGTCCAATGAATGTTGACACCACTATGGCGCCAGTCTAAGAAAGAGATTACTGTGATTTAGGACGACAAGTTGGAAGGAACAAATACTGATCACACCAATATCACATTCCACCGCAGCACTGTGTCCACACACACACACACACACACACACACACAGTAACGAGAGACATTTTAATGAGAAATACCTTTTATTAATAAATCATGATTTATAATTTAATATGCTATGGCAATACATTGCCACAGTACATCAGAGTGTTGTTTCAAAATCAACAAACCCAAAAACAGATATATTTTTTATCAATAAAACAGTCACACACACAAGCACATCCGCTGCAGTCATTTGCAGCAGCCACAGAAAGTATTGCAGGTTACCAACACCCTGCAGTGATACAGTATATGACTGAGGAAGTCATTCCACACTGCTCAGTACATCTGATGAATGATCTAGTGGTTAGTTGTCCACGTGGAAAGCATCAATTATGTATCTTCTTAAGAAAATAGATTTTCAAATGTACTTTATTTGTTATTAAGGATGTAGAAACGCAGGAAACATGAAAGTTACCAGATATATCCAGATACTATGATGACTTAATTCATCTGAACTGTCCTATCTGCTAATGGGATGGTGGTTACATGAATATAGTTCTGTCAGTGGTTACATGAATATAGTTCTATCAGTGGGATGGTGGTTACATGAATATAGTTCTATCAGTGGGATGGTGGTTACATGAATATAGTTCTATCAGTGGGATGGTGGTTACATGAATATAGTTCTATCAGTGGGATGGTGGTTACATGAATATAGTTCTATCAGTGGGATGGTGGTTACATGAATATAGTTCTATCAGTGGGATGGTGGTTACATGAATATAGTTCTATCAGTGGTTACATGAATATAGTTCTATCAGTGGGATGGTGGTTACATGAATATAGATCTATCAGTGGTTACATGAATATAGTTCTATCAGTGGGATGGTGGTTACATGAATATAGTTCTATCAGTGGGATGGTGGTTACATGAATATAGTTCTATCAGTGGTTACATGAATATAGTTCTATCAGTGGGATGGTGGTTACATGAATATAGTTCTATCAGTGGGATGGTGGTTACATGAATATAGTTCTATCAGTGGGATGGTGGTTACATGAATATAGTTCTATCAGTGGGATGGTGGTTACATGAATATAGTTCTATCAGTGGTTACATGAATATAGTTCTATCAGTGGGATGGTGGTTACATGAATATAGTTCTATCAGTGGGATGGTGGTTACATGAATATAGTTCTATCAGTGGGATGGTGGTTACATGAATATAGTTCTATCAGTGGGATGGTGGTTACATGAATATAGTTCTATCAGTGGGATGGTGGTTACATGAATATAGTTCTATCAGTGGGATGGTGGTTACATGAATATAGTTCTATCAGTGGGATGGTGGTTACATGAATATAGTTCTATCAGTGGGATGGTGGTTACATGAATATAGTTCTATCAGTGGGATGGTGGTTACATGAATATAGTTCTATCAGTGGGATGGTGGTTACATGAATATAGTTCTATCAGTGGTTACATGAATATAGTTCTATCAGTGGGATGGTGGTTACATGAATATAGTTCTATCAGTGGGATGGTGGTTACATGAATATAGTTCTATCAGTGGGATGGTGGTTACATGAATATAGTTCTATCAGTGGGATGGTGGTTACATGAATATAGTTCTATCAGTGGTTACATGAATATAGTTCTATCAGTGGGATGGTGGTTACATGAATATAGTTCTATCAGTGGGATGGTGGTTACATGAATATAGTTCTATCAGTGGGATGGTGGTTACATGAATATAGTTCTATCAGTGGGATGGTGGTTACATGAATATAGTTCTATCAGTGGGATGGTGGTTACATGAATATAGTTCTATCAGGTGGTTACATGAATATAGTTCTATCAGTGGGATGGTGGTTACATGAATATAGTTCTATCAGTGGGATGGTGGTTACATGAATATAGTTCTATCAGTGGGATGGTGGTTACATGAATATAGTTCTATCAGTGGGATGGTGGTTACATGAATATAGTTCTATCAGGTGGTTACATGAATATAGTTCTATCAGTGGGATGGTGGTTACATGAATATAGTTCTATCAGGTGGTTACATGAATATAGTTCTATCAGTGGGATGGTGGTTACATGAATATAGTTCTATCAGGTGGTTACATGAATATAGTTCTATCAGTGGGATGGTGGTTACATGAATATAGATCTATCAGGTGGTTACATGAATATAGTTCTATCAGTGGGATGGTGGTTACATGAATATAGTTCTATCAGTGGGATGGTGGTTACATGAATATAGTTCTATCAGTGGGATGGTGGTTACATGAATATAGTTCTATCAGTGGGATGGTGGTTACATGAATATAGTTCTATCAGTGGGATGGTGGTTACATGAATATAGTTCTATCAGTGGGATGGTGGTTACATGAATATAGTTCTATCAGTGGGATGGTGGTTACATGAATATAGTTCTATCAGTGGGATGGTGGTTACATGAATATAGTTCTATCAGTGGGATGGTGGTTACATGAATATAGTTCTATCAGTGGGATGGTGGTTACATGAATATAGTTCTATCAGTGGGATGGTGGTTACATGAATATAGTTCTATCAGTGGGATGGTGGTTACATGAATATAGTTCTATCAGTGGGGGTGGTTACATGAATATAGTTCTATCAGTGGGATGGTGGTTACATGAATATAGTTCTATCAGTGGGATGGTGGTTACATGAATATAGTTCTATCAGTGGGATGGTGGTTACATGAATATAGTTCTATCAGTGGGATGGTGGTTACATGAATATAGTTCTATCAGTGGTTACATGAATATAGTTCTATCAGTGGGATGGTGGTTACATGAATATAGTTCTATCATGGTGGTGGTTACATGAATATAGTTCTATCAGTGGGATGGTGGTTACATGAATATAGTTCTATCAGTGGGATGGTGGTTACATGAATATAGTTCTATCAGGTGGTGGTTACATGAATATAGTTCTATCAGTGGGATGGTGGTTACATGAATATAGTTCTATCAGTGGGATGGTGGTTACATGAATATAGTTCTATCAGTGGGATGGTGGTTACATGAATATAGTTCTATCAGTGGGATGGTGGTTACATGAATATAGTTCTATCAGTGGGATGGTGGTTACATGAATATAGTTCTATCAGTGGGATGGTGGTTACATGAATATAGTTCTATCAGTGGGATGGTGGTTACATGAATATAGTTCTATCAGTGGGATGGTGGTTACATGAATATAGTTCTATCAGTGGGATGGTGGTTACATGAATATAGTTCTATCAGTGGGATGGTGGTTACATGAATATAGTTCTATCAGTGGGATGGTGGTTACATGAATATAGTTCTATCAGTGGGATGGTGGTTACATGAATATAGTTCTATCAGTGGGATGGTGGTTACATGAATATAGTTCTATCAGTGGGATGGTGGTTACATGAATATAGTTCTATCAGTGGGATGGTGGTTACATGAATATAGTTCTATCAGTGGGATGGTGGTTACATGAATATAGTTCTATCAGGGATGTGGTTACATGAATATAGTTCTATCAGTGGGATGGTGGTTACATGAATATAGTTCTATCAGTGGATGTGGTTACATGAATATAGTTCTATCAGTGGGATGGTGGTTACATGAATATAGTTCTATCAGTGGGATGGTGGTTACATGAATATAGTTCTATCAGTGGGATGGTGGTTACATGAATATAGTTCTATCAGTGGGATGGTGGTTACATGAATATAGTTCTATCAGTGGGATGGTGGTTACATGAATATAGTTCTATCAGTGGGATGGTGGTTACATGAATATAGTTCTATCAGTGGGATGGTGGTTACATGAATATAGTTCTATCAGTGGGATGGTGGTTACATGAATATAGTTCTATCAGTGGGATGGTGGTTACATGAATATAGTTCTATCAGTGGGATGGTGGTTACATGAATATAGTTCTATCAGTGGGATGGTGGTTACATGAATATAGTTCTATCAGTGGGATGGTGGTTACATGAATATAGTTCTATCAGTGGGATGGTGGTTACATGAATATAGTTCTATCAGTGGGATGGTGGTTACATGAATATAGTTCTATCAGTGGGATGGTGGTTACATGAATATAGTTCTATCAGTGGGATGGTGGTTACATGAATATAGTTCTATCAGTGGGATGGTGGTTACATGAATATAGTTCTATCAGTGGATGGTGGTTACATGAATATAGTTCTATCAGTGGGATGGTGGTTACATGAATATAGTTCTATCAGTGGGATGGTGGTTACATGAATATAGTTCTATCAGTGGGATGGTGGTTACATGAATATAGTTCTATCAGTGGGATGGTGGTTACATGAATATAGTTCTATCAGGTGTGGTTACATGAATATAGTTCTATCAGTGGGATGGTGGTTACATGAATATAGTTCTATCAGTGGGATGGTGGTTACATGAATATAGTTCTATCAGTGGGATGGTGGTTACATGAATATAGTTCTATCAGTGGGATGGTGGTTACATGAATATAGTTCTATCAGTGGGATGGTGGTTACATGAATATAGTTCTATCAGTGGGATGGTGGTTACATGAATATAGTTCTATCAGTGGGATGGTGGTTACATGAATATAGTTCTATCAGTGGGATGGTGGTTACATGAATATAGTTCTATCAGTGGGATGGTGGTTACATGAATATAGTTCTATCAGTGGGATGGTGGTTACATGAATATAGTTCTATCAGTGGGATGGTGGTTACATGAATATAGTTCTATCAGTGGGATGGTGGTTACATGAATATAGTTCTATCAGTGGGATGGTGGTTACATGAATATAGTTCTATCAGTGGGATGGTGGTTACATGAATATAGTTCTATCAGTGGGATGGTGGTTACATGAATATAGTTCTATCAGTGGGATGGTGGTTACATGAATATAGTTCTATCAGTGGGATGGTGGTTACATGAATATAGTTCTATCAGTGGGATGGTGGTTACATGAATATAGTTCTATCAGTGGGATGGTGGTTACATGAATATAGTTCTATCAGTGGGATGGTGGTTACATGAATATAGTTCTATCAGTGGGATGGTGGTTACATGAATATAGTTCTATCAGTGGGATGGTGGTTACATGAATATAGTTCTATCAGTGGGATGGTGGTTACATGAATATAGTTCTATCAGTGGGATGGTGGTTACATGAATATAGTTCTATCAGTGGGATGGTGGTTACATGAATATAGTTCTATCAGTGGGATGGTGGTTACATGAATATAGTTCTATCAGTGGGATGGTGGTTACATGAATATAGTTCTATCAGTGGGATGGTGGTTACATGAATATAGTTCTATCAGTGGGATGGTGGTTACATGAATATAGTTCTATCAGTGGGATGGTGGTTACATGAATATAGTTCTATCAGTGGGATGGTGGTTACATGAATATAGTTCTATCAGTGGGATGGTGGTTACATGAATATAGTTCTATCAGTGGGATGGTGGTTACATGAATATAGTTCTATCAGTGGGATGGTGGTTACATGAATATAGTTCTATCAGGGGAGGTGGTTACATGAATATAGTTCTATCAGTGGGATGGTGGTTACATGAATATAGTTCTATCAGTGGGATGGTGGTTACATGAATATAGTTCTATCAGTGGGATGGTGGTTACATGAATATAGTTCTATCAGTGGGATGGTGGTTACATGAATATAGTTCTATCAGTGGGATGGTGGTTACATGAATATAGTTCTATCAGTGGGATGGTGGTTACATGAATATAGTTCTATCAGTGGGATGGTGGTTACATGAATATAGTTCTATCAGTGGGATGGTGGTTACATGAATATAGTTCTATCAGTGGGATGGTGGTTACATGAATATAGTTCTATCAGTGGGATGGTGGTTACATGAATATAGTTCTATCAGTGGGATGGTGGTTACATGAATATAGTTCTATCAGTGGGATGGTGGTTACATGAATATAGTTCTATCAGTGGGATGGTGGTTACATGAATATAGTTCTATCAGTGGGATGGTGGTTACATGAATATAGTTCTATCAGTGGGATGGTGGTTACATGAATATAGTTCTATCAGTGGGATGGTGGTTACATGAATATAGTTCTATCAGTGGGATGGTGGTTACATGAATATAGTTCTATCAGTGGGATGGTGGTTACATGAATATAGTTCTATCAGTGGGATGGTGGTTACATGAATATAGTTCTATCAGTGGGATGGTGGTTACATGAATATAGTTCTATCAGTGGGATGGTGGTTACATGAATATAGTTCTATCAGTGGGATGGTGGTTACATGAATATAGTTCTATCAGTGGGATGGTGGTTACATGAATATAGTTCTATCAGTGGGATGGTGGTTACATGAATATAGTTCTATCAGTGGGATGGTGGTTACATGAATATAGTTCTATCAGTGGTGGTGGTTACATGAATATAGTTCTATCAGTGGGATGGTGGTTACATGAATATAGTTCTATCAGTGGGATGGTGGTTACATGAATATAGTTCTATCAGTGGGATGGTGGTTACATGAATATAGTTCTATCAGTGGGATGGTGGTTACATGAATATAGTTCTATCAGTGGGATGGTGGTTACATGAATATAGTTCTATCAGTGGTTACATGAATATAGTTCTATCAGTGGGATGGTGGTTACATGAATATAGTTCTATCAGTGGGATGGTGGTTACATGAATATAGTTCTATCAGTGGGATGGTGGTTACATGAATATAGTTCTATCAGTGGGATGGTGGTTACATGAATATAGTTCTATCAGTGGGATGGTGGTTACATGAATATAGTTCTATCAGTGGTTACATGAATATAGTTCTATCAGTGGGATGGTGGTTACATGAATATAGTTCTATCAGTGGTTACATGAATATAGTTCTATCAGTGGGATGGTGGTTACATGAATATAGTTCTATCAGTGGGATGGTGGTTACATGAATATAGTTCTGTCAGTGGGATGGTGGTTACATGAATATAGTTCTATCAGTGGGATGGTGGTTACATGAATATAGTTCTATCAGTGGTTACATGAATATAGTTCTATCAGTGGGATGGTGGTTACATGAATATAGTTCTATCAGTGGGATGGTGGTTACATGAATATAGTTCTATCAGTGGGATGGTGGTTACATGAATATAGTTCTATCAGTGGGATGGTGGTTACATGAATATAGTTCTATCAGTGGTTACATGAATATAGTTCTATCAGTGGGATGGTGGTTACATGAATATAGTTCTATCAGTGGGATGGTGGTTACATGAATATAGTTCTATCAGTGGAGTGGTTACATGAATATAGTTCTATCAGTGGTTACATGAATATAGTTCTATCAGTGGGATGGTGGTTACATGAATATAGTTCTATCAGTGGGATGGTGGTTACATGAATATAGTTCTATCAGTGGTTACATGAATATAGTTCTATCAGTGGTTACATGAATATAGTTCTATCAGTGGGATGGTGGTTACATGAATATAGTTCTGTCAGTGGGATGGTGGTTACATGAATATAGTTCTATCAGTGGGATGGTGGTTACATGAATATAGTTCTGTCAGTGGTTACATGAACTGGCGATATGGTACACTATACCAGCCATACTCAATAAGGACCGTGGGATCCGGACCCAGAACGGAGTCAATAAGGACCGTGGGATCTGGACCCAGAACGGAGTCAATAAGGACCGTGGGATCTGGACCCAGAACGGAGTCAATAAGGACCGTGGGATCCGGACCCAGAACGGAGTCAATAAGGACCGTGGGATCCGGACCCAGAACGGAGTCAATAAGGACCGTGGGATCCGGACCCAGAACGGAGTCAATAAGGACCGTGGGATCCGGACCCAGAACGGAGTCAATAAGGATCTGGACCCAGAACGGAGTCAATAAGGACCGTGGGATCTGGACCTAGAATACGTTTTTTTTTAAACATTTTTTATTTAATTTTCACATTTAATTCGGTCGGGATTTGACTCCTGGTATCATATGAACACACATAAGACATGGAAAATGTGTAGAATTGCAGGAAATGAGCTTTAAAACAGTTGAGCGGGTTGGGTTGTGAGGGTCTGTTACACTGATAAATGACATTATCCGTCCGGACCTTTGCCATCTAGGACATCTGTGTGACTGGATCATCTCAAATAGTATTAGAGTTCTCCTGGACTACTGTGCTTATTGAAATATTTAAAGAAACTATTCATGTTATTATACAAAAAGACATGTATGGACAAAAGACAAAGTAGGGGAAAAACTATAACAATTCCCTTTGTCATTTTCTTATCCTCGGTCAAATGAAAAACATTTGTTCCAAAAAAATAACATAATTAACAAGCACAATATATATAGATACAGTGTCAAATAAATAGTATTTTTTGTTTCCAAAATCATGATTTGTGAGGAGGATCCCCGCCATTTAATTAGTCTCTTTTCATGCTTTAGAACAGGGGGTACTAGGACTCCTGGGGGTACTAGGACTCCTGGGGGTACTAGGGTACTAGGACTCCTGGGGGTACTAGGACTCCTGGGGGTACTAGGCCTATCCTCAGGGGGTACTAGGACTCCTGGGGGTACTAGGCCTATCCTCAGGGGGTACTAGGGTACTAGGACTCCTGGGGGTACTAGGACTCCTGGGGGTACTAGGACTCCTGGGGGTACTAGGCCTATCCTCAGGGGGTACTAGGGTACTAGGACTCCTGGGGGTACTAGGCCTGTCCTCAGGGGGTACTAGGACTCCTGGGGGTACTAGGCCTGTCCTCAGGGGGTACTAGGACTCCTGGGGGTACTAGGACTCCTGGGGGTACTTGGCCTATCCTCAGGGGGTACTAGGGTACTAGGACTCCTGGGGGTACTAGGACTCCTGGGGGTACTAGGACTCCTGGGGGTACTTGGCCTATCCTCAGGGGGTACTAGGGTACTAGGACTCCTGGGGGTACTTGGACTCCTGGGGGTACTAGGACTCCTGGGGGTACTTGGCCTGTCCTCAGGGGGTACTAGGGTACTAGGACTCCTGGGGGTACTTGGCCTATCCTCAGGGGGTACTAGGGTACTAGGACTCCTGGGGGTACTAGGACTCCTGGGGGTACTAGGACTCCTGGGGGTACTTGGCCTATCCTCAGGGGGTACTAGGGTACTAGGACTCCTGGGGGTACTTGGCCTGTCCTCAGGGGGTACTAGGACTCCTGGGGGTACTAGGCCTATCCTCAGGGGGTACTAGGGTACTAGGACTCCTGGGGGTACTAGGACTCCTGGGGGTACTAGGACTCCTGGGGGTACTTGGCCTGTCCTCAGGGGGTACTAGGACTCCTGGGGGTACTTGGCCTATCCTCAGGGGGTACTAGGGTACTAGGACTCCTGGGGGTACTAGGACTCCTGGGGGTACTAGGACTCCTGGGGGTACTTGGCCTATCCTCAGGGGGTACTAGGGTACTAGGACTCCTGGGGGTACTTGGCCTGTCCTCAGGGGGTACTAGGACTCCTGGGGGTACTTGGCATGTCCTCAGGGGGTACTAGGACTCCTGGGGATACTTGGCCTGTCCTCAGGGGGTACTTGGCCTGTCCTCAGGCGGTACTAGGACTCCTGGGGGTACTTGGCCTGTCCTCAGGGGGTACTAGGACTCCTGGGGGTACTTGACCTGTCCTCAGGGGGTACTTGGCCTGTCCTCAGGGGGTACTAGGACTCCTGGGGGTACTTGACCTGTCCTCAGGGGGTACTTGAGAAGACTGATGGGACCATAGGCCTACTGGTAAAATACTCCAGGGGTACTCTGGGCAGAGCAACATTTAGCTGGTGGTACAGTAACAGATAAAGGTTGTGAACCACTGCTTTAGAATGAGGGGGTACTCCAGGGGTACTCTGGGCAGAGCCACATTTAGCTGGTGGTACAGTAACAGATAAAGGTTGTGAACCACTGCTTTAGAATGAGGGGGTACTCCAGGGGTACTCTGGGCAGAGCCACATTTAGCTGGTGGTACAGTAACAGATAAAGGTTGTGAACCACTGCTTTAGAATGAGGGGGTACTCCAGGGGTACTCTGGACAGAGCCACATTTAGCTGGTGGTACAGTAACAGATAAAGGTGCTTTAGAAAGATACTGTCAGAGGAACAGGCAGCAAAGGTTCCATCCATAGAACAATTCTAGTTCTATGATTCCATTCCTGGAGTATTCTAGAATGTTCTTATTCTACTGCATCGACATGTAAGGCCAATTAAAACTGCTTCCTGAAAGCAACATATCCCTAATGAGAGTTTCTATTGGTGTTTTTCCGACCAACCGGATGAAGAATAACTGTTCTATAACGGACGAGGAGACGGTGCGTAGAGAGGGCAGACGGAGTAATAGCTTCCCGAACCGGTTCGGTTGGTTTGGATACTGGTTCCTGATGTACCCGTCCAGGGCGCACTGGGACTTCTCCTGAAGGTCGTCCACGTGAGTCACGTCTGACAGACCGCACGCATCTATAAAAACAGAGAATTCAAATCAGAAATCATTAGCAATAATATAGACTTATCTTCTTCGTGTACAATGCAATATTGGCTAATATTGGATCATCATTTCATTACAAATAATACAATGGCTGAGTTTACACAGGCAGCCCAATTCCATTCTCGTTTTTACTCTTTTAGTCAGATCAGATCAGCTGTTTAACCGAATAATTGGGCAAAATATCAGAATTGGGCTGCTTGTGTAAATCCAGCCAAATATGGCATAGACATTTAATTTAACGCCTACTGCAATTTTTCGAAATCAATATTAGTATAGGCTATTGTTAATACAGTGTGTTGTATGCCCATATAGGCCCACTCCAATTTATTACATTTTTACATTTTACATTTTTAGTCATTTAGCAGACGCTCTTAACCAGAGCGCTCTTATCCAGAGTAAGTGCATACATTTTTCATACATTTTTCATATGAAATCAATTTAACTGCGTTAAAAACAAGACAAAGGAAATTATGCCGTATTTGCTTCACTCAAAATGGCGCTACAGTGGCTTTTCAATAGAACATGGCCCTCTGAAATAAAACGGGTCCGAAAATAACATCACAAACAGGCCTATAAAACGCACAGCCCTGTCTGCTAAATAAAACGGGTCCGAAATAACATCACAAACAGGCCTATAAAACGCACAGCCCTGTCTGCTACATAAAACGGGTCTGAAATAACATCACAAACAGGCCTATAAAACGCACAGCCCTGTCTGCTAAATAAAACGGGTCCGAAATAACATCACAAACAGGCCTATAAAACGCACAGCCCTGTCTGCTAAATAAAACGGGTCGAAAATAACATCACAAACAGGCCTATAAAACGCACAGCCCTGTCTGCTAAATAAAACGGGTCGAAAATAACATCACAAACAGGCCTATAAAACGCACAGCCCTGTCTGCTAAATAAAACGGGTCGGAAATAACATCACAAACAGGCCTATAAAACGCACAGCCCTGTCTGCTAAATAAAACGGGTCGAAAATAACATCACAAACAGGCCTATAAAACGCACAGCCCTGTCTGCTAAATAAAACGGGTCCGAAATAACATCACAAACAGGCCTATAAAACGTACAGCCCTGTCTGCTAAATAAAACGGGTCGAAAATAACATCACAAACAGGCCTATAAAACGCACAGCCCTGTCTGCTACATAAAACGGGTCGAAAATAACATCACAAACAGGCCTATAGGCCTTTTCTCAGACTGCTCCACACTATAGATGCACTCTTCAAATGCATTTTTAAAATCAGATTTAAAAACATAATTCTGAATGCAACGCTGTGGCGCTTTCCATGTCGCTAACTCCCTCCATGTCGCTAGGGTTATGTCCTAGCGCACAGAATGAACTCTGCTCCTGGCCTGGTTCTGCTGGGACCAGTCTAATACTATTTCTTTACCGTCAGTCAAGGCGTCCATCGACTTGAGTTGACAAAATACATGATTTGGTTTCTTATTTTTTATAGGACATAAAAAATAATTTATCATTCATCTCTCCACCATATGGCCTATTAGGCTAAGGCCGATTTGTTTCAATACATTACGGCATTTAAGAAATTCTGCAAAACGAAATTAAATATAGGTAGACTTGTCTTTATTCTTTATTATGAAATATTTAATTTTCTGTCGGTAATGGTTAAGTTGTGTGGCTGATGATAGGTGAATGACTTACATGTCTGTAGGTCATACAACTAACAAAATTAGCCTGTAAAATATTTAGATAATAATTATTATTATTAGTTTGAAAAGAAATGTAATTAATTAAATCAAACGCCAATAATATTATTAATCATACCATATAATTCACAGCGGCCTATATAATAACCATGCTGAATTAATTATGGTAAAATCAAATATATAAAATCATCATATATTTATATAATTCACGAACGTTGTTGAGTCCAATTGCCTCAATATTTTTGCAGGTATTTTTAGTAGACAGATTACGTTTTCACATTCGGCATTCAACTCATAGGATTGTCTGAAAAGTGAATTTGAGGGGTAATTGATATAGTTGATTTGTGGTGATTTGGGGAACACCACTACAGCTGTTCCTGTTACCGATGAGGGTGATGCTTGTCTATGTTTTGGGTTTGTATTGATACCAGTCACAGTGAACAGCAGTGAAGCATAGCGGTGTGTGTGTGTGTGTGTGTGTTTACCTGACGTAAAGAGAACAATAGCCTTAATACAGCTGTACTCGGCTGAGTCAACATGCAGAACCTTCAGCTTCTCCACTTGCTCCTGGAAGATCCGGATATGGTCCATGAAAGACACGACTCTCTCCGCCGACATGGGGGCGGCGTGTAGCCCCGCCGCAGCCAGGAGAGGAGCCACATGCACAGGCATTGAGCATTGGGCCGCGTTCAACACGAACAACTCGCTCCAAGTGAGTCGGAGCAAGGCGACCTGGTCGGTGATCTGGAGGTCGGGGAAGAAGGGGATGTTTCGGGCCCATTCCACCGCAGAGAACAGCATCCGGGCGGCCAGCTCGCAGATGTTCTCCATTCCCATGACGTTGTTGGACTGCATACTCTGCGTGCTGTATCTGGATGTGGGGTAGGGCTCGGCTCGCATGAGCAGCGAGATGTATCCAGATAGGTAGGAGTGGCATTGGAGAGGGTCTCCGTTGGTTATGGAGAACTGACCGTGGTACGGTTGAGATGGGAGCATCCTTCCTCTCTGAACCGCTGTGATACAACGAGACAGAGACAATATTAATGTCGGGTAGATAACGGTGCGGTGGCCTACAAGGTGACATATCAATATTAATGTCGGGTAGATAACGTTGGCCTACAAGGTGACATATCAATATTAATGTCGGGTAGATAACGTTGGCCTACAAGGTGACATATCAATATTAATGTCGGGTAGATAACGGTGGCCTACAAGGTGACATATCAATATTAATGTCGGGTAGATAACGTTGGCCTACAAGGTGACATATCAATATTAATGTCGGGTAGATAACGTTGGCCTACAAGGTGACATATCAATATTAATGTCGGGTAGATAACGTTGGCCTACAAGGTGGCAGATCCTATTGGTAAGTATAGTGAATAGCGGCGTGTTCGTGTGAATACATGTCTACCAATCCTGATGGAACAAAAAGGGATTCTATCGCTTGCTTCATACACGGCTATATATCCTATATAACTCCTTGTTTTCTAAGCGGGTAAAAACACACACAACCCACTGTCTTTATTCCTCCGAGACAATAAGCTCATGGACAATAACAGCATGGAGACTATTATTAGGAGCTCAGTAATGGAGATTTAACAGTGTTATATTATCTTATAGCCTATCTGAACTACACGGATGACTATGTTGTTAAAATGTAGTTGTGTTTACGAGCCGTATCTTTAGATAATCAGTTTTTTTTTTGTGTGTGTTTTTTTTTTTAAATCATTGGCTTCTAGTGACTACAGCTACAGGCTATAAGTGACCTAAAGGGAGATGAGAAACATGCTTGTTTACCTTCTCTCCGCATTCCCACTTTGACACATTTCTTGAGTCTGCAGTACTGGCATTGATTCCTGTGGTGTTGATCAATGGGACAGTTCCTACTAGCGCGGCAGGTGTAGCTGAGGTTTCGCCTGACGCTCCGTTTGAAGAAGCTCTTACACCCCTCACATGTGAACTGGCCGTAATGCTTCCCGCTGGATTTATCCCCGCACACCACACACTCGATCTGCTGAAGCTGTTGTTTGTCCACGGAGTTAGTCGACGTTTGACTAGTGATAGATTGAGATGTATTGCTTGAATGAGCGCCTTGGGGTGTCTGATGTGTCGAGTGGATATCCAGAGAGGGTATGGGATTGAGGTGTCCCGTTAGGTCGGTAGAGAGGGATAACGGTCCGACTTGAGAGACGGGGGAAGAGATTCCGCCTTGAGAGTCGCGGGCGATATTTTCCTCGCCGTTTCTCCACGTTACCATTGCCATATCTATCCGTTAATGTTTCCAAAACGTTCCGTTTCGTTGTCACCCCAGTGTGCTGCCCGCGGGTGTCGACAAGTAAAGGCACAAATATATAAATACAAAATTATTGCACCATTCTATTCAGTACTTAAGAAGCATAAAGCATAGCAGTATGTAAAGCGCCGGTGCTGGATAAATGCGTGAACAATCTGACTGAATATAGTCACTCAGCAAATTAAAGTACCATTTCTAAATAGCTCGGTCCAGAGAAGTGATCCACCATCAGAAACACACACATTAAAACACACACGCAATCCAGTCAAAATCCACACTGGAGGCAAAGCAATCTCTTTTCCAAAATGTGAGTCATTCTCTAATTCCGGTAAAACCGGGCACACTAATCAGATATCCCGTGTTGTACGGAGCTGAGGCGGTGACGCAGAAACTAGAACCGGGTTCATGAAAACAGCGGCACCGTGGCTCGTGCTATTCCAATGAGTTAGGAGTTATCGGTGAAAGGAAAGACAACAGCGAGAGAAAGCGGGTTTTTGATGATGGCTGGACGTGTCCTGTAGAGAATGGGATAATGTGCTTGGACAAGACGGGTGTGCCTCTGACGTCTCCACTGAGCGGGTCAGCCATATAAGGAGCGAGGAAGTCCTTTGGTCTGTGAGGAATGGAATAGGCTAAGTACCAGGTGGAAACTAGGCCCAGTACCAGGTGGAAAGTAGGCCCAGTACCAGGTGGAAACTAGGCCAGGTACCAGGTGGAAACTAGGCCAGGTACCAGGTGGAAACTAGGTCAAATACCAGGTGGAAACTAGGCCAGGTACCAGGTGGAAACTAGGCCAGGTACCAGGTGGAAACTAGGTCAAATACCAGGTGGAAACTAGGCCAGGTACCAGGTGGAAACTAGGCCAGGTACCAGGTGGAAACTAGGCCAGGTACCAGGTCGAAACTAGGCCCGGTACCAGGTGGAAACTAGGCCAGGTACCAGGTGGAAACTAGGCCAAGTACCAGGTGGAAACTAGGCCAAGTACCAGGTGGAAACTAGGCCAGGTACCAGGTGGAAACTAGGCCAGGTACCAGGTGGAAACTAGGCCCAGTACCAGGTGGAAACTAGGCCAAGTACCAGGTGGAAACTAGGCCAGGTACCAGGTGGAAACTAGGCCAGGTACCAGGTGGAAACTAGGCCCAGTACCAGGTGGAAACTAGGCCAAGTACCAGGTGGAAACTAGGCCCGGTACCAGGTGGAAACTAGGCCCAGTACCAGGTGGAAACTAGGCCAGGTACCAGGTGGAAACTAGGCCCGGTACCAGGTGGAAACTAGACCCGGTACCAGGTGGAAACTAGGCCCGGTACCAGGTGAAAACTAGGCCCAGTACCAGGTGGAAACTGGGCCAAGTACCAGGTGGAAACTAGACCCGGTACCAGGTGGAAACTAGGCCCGGTACCAGGTGAAAACTAGGCCCAGTACCAGGTGGAATCTAGGCCAAGTACCAGGTGGAAACTAGGCCAGGTACCAGGTGGAAACTAGGCCAGGTACCAGGTGGAAACTAGGCCAGGTACCAGGTGGAAACTAGGCCAGGTACCAGGTGGAAACTAGACCTGGTACCAGGTGGAAACTAGGCCCGGTACCAGGTGAAAACAAGGCCCAGTACCAGGTGGAAACTAGGCCAAGTACCAGGTGGAAACTAGGCCCAGTACCAGGTGGAAACTAGGTCCATTGGTTTACCGGAGTGATGCTTTGTTAGAGCTCTGATTTGGTTTTGGAGAGATCGGGGTTTAGAGAGATTGAACGAGCATGCGGCACATTCATTGGTGTGTTTGTGATCACACAGCTCTGTATGTCCCTGTGTGCCTGTATATATAGCCTACCACTGGGGATTACATGGTTCCATACAAATGGATGCATTGGATTTATGTGATTTTATTTGTTGTTTATTGTTATAATACATTTCGACAGCATACTGGTTGTAATACATGTAGTTTCCTTCTCTATTATGTTGTAACAGTGATAAATGGAAACGCTTTTAAGCACCAATGAGAGCGTATAATGAGATATCGCCCCCTAGTGGCAGACCAGGTGTGTTGGTCGGTAATCTGATGCCCCCTAGTGGCAGACTGGGTGTGTTGGTCGGTAATCTGATTCCCCCCCTAGTGGCAGACTGGGTGTGTTGGTCGGTAATCTGATGCCCCCTA
Source organism: Salmo salar (assembly GCF_905237065.1). NCBI lineage: Eukaryota > Metazoa > Chordata > Actinopteri > Salmoniformes > Salmonidae > Salmo > Salmo salar. Next base: position 54,621,999 of record NC_059467.1, on the reverse strand, counting down.
GTGGCAGACTGGGTGTGTTGGTCGGTAATCTGATGCCCCCTAGTGGCAGACCAGGTGTGTTGGTCGGTAATCTGATTCCCCCCCTAGTGGCAGACTGGGTGTGTTGGTCGGTAATCTGATGCCCCCTAGTGGCAGACCAGGTGTGTTGGTCGGTAATCTGATGCCCCCTAGTGGCAGACTGGGTGTGTTGGTCGGTAATCTGATTCCCCCCCCTAGTGGCAGACTGGGTGTGTTGGTCGGTAATCTGATGCCCCCTAGTGGCAGACCAGGTGTGTTGGTCGGTAATCTGATTCCCCCCCTAGTGGCAGACTGGGTGTGTTGGTCGGTAATCTGATGCCCCCTAGTGGCAGACTGGGTGTGTTGGTCGGTAATCTGATGCCCCCTAGTGGCAGACTGGGTGTGTTGGTCGGTAATCTGATGCCCCCTAGTGGCAGACAGGGTGTGTTGGTCGGTAATCTGATGCCCCCTAGTGGCAGACTGGGTGTGTTGGTCGGTAATCTGATTCCCCCTAGTGGCAGACTGGGTGTGTTGGTCGGTAATCTGATGCCCCCTAGTGGCAGACTGGGTGTGTTGGTCGGTAATCTGATGCCCCCTAGTGGCAGACTGGGTGTGTTGGTCGGTAATCTGATGCCCCCTAGTGGCAGACTGGGTGTGTTGGTCGGTAATCTGATGCCCCCTAGTGGCAGACTGGGTGTGTTGGTCGGTAATCTGATGCCCCCTAGTGGCAGACTGGGTGTGTTGGTCGGTAATCTGATGCCCCCTAGTGGCAGACAGGGTGTGTTGGTCGGTAATCTGATTCCCCCCCTAGTGGCAGACTGGGTGTGTTAGTCGGTAATCTGATGCCCCCTAGTGGCAGACTGGGTGTGTTGGTCGGTAATCTGATGCCCCCTAGTGGCAGACTGGGTGTGTTGGTCGGTAATCTGATGCCCCCTAGTGGCAGACTGGGTGTGTTGGTCGGTAATCTGATGCCTATCCTACAATCTGATGACCTATCTGTTACCCCAAGGCTGTCACTGCTCGTCCTTCAACAGCCCAGCCTACTGTATGAGAAAGCACTGCTCGTCCTTCAGCAGCCCAGCCTACTGTATGAGAAAGCACTGCTCGTCCTTCAGCAGCGCAGCCTACTGTATGAGAAAGCACTGCTCGTCCTTCAGCAGCCCAGCCTACTGTATGAGAAAGCACTGCTCGTCTTTCAGTAGCCCAGCCTACTGTATGAGAAAGCACTGCTCGTCCTTCATTAGCCCAGCCTACTGTATGAGAAAGCACTGCTCGTCCTTCAGCAGCGCAGCCTACTGTATGAGAAAGCACTGCTCGTCCTTCAGCAGCCCAGCCTACTGTATGAGAAAGCACTGCTCGTCTTTCAGTAGCCCAGCCTACTGTATGAGAAAGCACTGCTCGTCCTTCATTAGCCCAGCCTACTGTATGAGAAAGCACTGCTCGTCCTTCATCAGCCCAGCCTACTGAATGAGAAAGCACTGCTCGTCCTTCAGCAGCGCAGCCTACTGTATGAGAAAGCACTGCTCGTCCTTCAGCAGCCCAGCCTACTGTATGAGAAAGCACTGCTCGTCCTTCAGCAGCCCAGCCTACTGTATGAGAAAGCACTGCTCGTCCTTCAGCAGCCCAGCCTACTGTATGAGAAAGCACTGCTCGTCCTTCAGCAGCGCAGCCTACTGTATGAGAAAGCACTGCTCGTCCTTCAGCAGCCCAGCCTACTGTATGAGAAAGCACTGCTCGTCCTTCAGCAGCGCAGCCTACTGTATGAGAAAGCACTGCTCGTCCTTCAGCAGCGCAGCCTACTGTATGAGAAAGCACTGCTCGTCCTTCAGCAGCCCAGCCTACTGTATGAGAAAGCACTGCTCGTCCTTCAGCAGCCCAGCCTACTGTATGAGAAAGCACTGCTCGTCCTTCATCAGCCCAGCCTACTGTATGAGAAAGCACTGCTCGTCCTTCAGCAGCGCAGCCTACTGTATGAGAAAGCCCTGCTCGTCCTTCAGCAGCCCAGCCTACTGTATGAGAAAGCACTGCTCGTCTTTCAGTAGCCCAGCCTACTGTATGAGAAAGCACTGCTCGTCCTTCATTAGCCCAGCCTACTGTATGAGAAAGCACTGCTCGTCCTTCATCAGCCCAGCCTACTGTATGAGAAAGCACTGCTCGTCCTTCAGCAGCGCAGCCTACTGTATGAGAAAGCACTGCTCGTCCTTCAGCAGCGCAGCCTACTGTATGAGAAAGCACTGCTCGTCCTTCAGCAGCCCAGCCTACTGTATGAGAAAGCACTGCTCGTACTTCAGCAGCTCTACTTGCTGAGAGAGCACCAGGCAGATGTCCCAGACCAATCAGGGGCTCTACTTGCTGAGAGAGCACCAGGCAGATGTCCCATACCAATCAGGGGCTCTACTTGCTGAGAGAGCACCAGGCAGATGTCCCAGACCAATCAGGGGCTCTGCTTGCTGCTGAGAGAGCACCAGGCAGATGTCCCTGACCAATCAAAGGGAGGTTTAACATCAAATGTTCCATTGGTATGAAGAGGACTGCCTTCTCTTTAAGGGTTAGGGTTAGGGTACCCTAGAGAGGTTATGGTAGCAGCAGCTTAAATCTCTCTATTTTCAATTCAATTGAAAGGACTTTATTGGCATGGGAAAAATATGTTGGCATTGCCAAAGCAAATGGAATAGACAATAAACATTCAGAACTGAACAGCAAACATTACACTCACAAGTTAAAAGTTGAAAAAAAAGTTTGAAAGGATCTCTCTCTCCCCACCATTCTCTCTCTCTCTCTCTCTCTCTCTCTCTCCCCACCATCTCTCTCTCTCTCTCTCTCTCTCTCTCTCTCTCTCTCCCCACCATCTCTCTCTCTCTCTCTCTCTCTCTCTCTCTCTCTCTCTCTCTCTCTCTCTCCCCCACCATCTCTCTCTCTCTCTCTCTCTCTCTCCACCATCTCTCTCTCTCTCTCTCTCTCTCTCTCTCTCTCTCTCTCTCTCTCTCTCTCTCTCTCCCCCACCATCTCTCTCTCTCTCTCTCTCTCTCTCTCTCTCTCTCTCTCTCTCTCTCTCTCTCCCCACCATCTCTCTCTCCCCACCATCTCTCTCTCTCTCTCTCTCTCTCTCTCTCTCTCTCTCTCTCTCTCTCTCTCTCTCTCCCCACCATCTCTCTCTCTCCACCATCTCTATCTCTCTATGTCTTCATCTCCCCATCTCTATCTATCTATGTCTTCATCTCCCATCTCTCTTCCTCCATGTTCTTGTTGTGTGGTGTCATCTCTCCATCTCCCATCTCTCTCCCTCCATGTTCTTGTTGTGTGGTGTCATCTCTCTGTCTCCATCTCCCATCTCTCTCCCTCCATGTTCTTGTTGTGTGGTGTTATCTATCTATGTGAATCCCTTTCTCTCTACAGTAGTTAACATGTTATGATCTGGCCTCCTGCTGGAAGTCTGCAGCAACAAGTCCAGCATCACATCATGGAAGCTAATCCTTCCACCCTGCAGCCCCTCAGCAGCACCATATGGTCATCAGATAAATCCACTGAGTGCTCAAGAACAGGACCAGATCAGTTGCACTACAGTACAGTACAGTCAGAATCTCTCTCTGTCGCTCAATGCAATTCAATTCAATTCAATTCAATTCAATTCAAGGGGCTTTATTGGCATGGGGAAACATGTGTTAACATTGCCAAAGCAAGTGAAGTAGATAATATACAAAAGTGAAATAAACAATAAAAAATTAACAGTAAACATTACACATACAGAAGTTTCAAAAGAATAAAGACATTACAAATGTCATATTATGTATATATATACAGTGTTGTAACAATGTACAAATGGTTAAAGTACACAAGGGAAAATAAATAAGCATAAATATGGGGTGTATTTACAATGGTGTTTGTTCTTCACTGGTTGACCTTTTCTTGTGGCTGCAGGTCACACATCTTGCTGCTGTGATGGTACACTGTGGTATTTCACCCAGTAGATATGGGAGTTTATCAAAAGTGAATTTGTTTTCAAATTCTTTGTGGATCTGTGTAATCTGAGGGAAATATGTGTCTCTAATATGGTCATACATTGGGCAGGAGGTTAGGAAGTGCAGCTCAGTTTCCACCTCATTTTGTTGGCAGTGTTGCACATAGCCTGTCTTCTCTTGAGCCAGGTCTGCCTACGGTGGCCTTTCTCAATAGCAAGGCTATGCTCACTGAGTCTGTACATTGTCAAAGCTTTCCTTAAGTTTGGGTCAGTCACAGTGGTCAGGTATTCTGCCACTGTGTTCTCTCTGTTTAGGGCCAAATAGCATTCTAGTTTGCTCTGTTTTTTTGTTCATTCTTTCCAATGTGTCAAGTAATGATCTTTTTGTTTTGTCATGATTTGGTTGGGTCTAATTGTGTTGCTGTCCTGGGGCTCTGTTGGGTCTAATTGTGTTGCTGTCCTGGGGCTCTGTGGGGTCTGTTTGTGTTTGTGAACAGAGCCCCAGGACCAGCTTGCTTAGGGGACTCTTCTCCATGTTAATCTCTCTGTAGGTGGTGGCTATGTTATGGAAGATTTGGGAATCACTTCCTTTTAGGTGGTTGTAGAATTTAACGGCTCTTTTCTGGATTTTGATAATTAGTGGGTATCAGTGTCACGCCCCGACCTGAGAGAGCCGTTTTTCTCTGTTTGGTTAGGTCAGGGTGTGGGGTGGGCATTCTATGTCATATATTTCTTTGTGTTTGGCCGAGTGTGGTTCCTAATCAGAGGCAGCTGTCTATCTACATTTTACATTTTAGTCATTTAGCAGACGCTCTTATCCAGAGCGACTTACAGTAGTGAATGCATACATTTTCTCTCTGTACTGGTCCCCCGTGGGAATCGAACCCAAACACCATGCTCTACCAACTGAGCCACATGGGACCATCTATCGTTGTCTCTGATTGGGGACCATACTTAGGCAGCCCCTTTTTTTCCCACCTTCAGTTGTGGGATCTTGTTTTTGTACAGCTCAGTGAAAGCCTGCTGAACGAGACGTTCGGTTTCCTTTGTTTGTTATTTTGTTCTGAGTATAAATAAAATGTAATCATGAGCACTTACCCACGCTGCACCTTGGTCTCCTCCTTACGACGATCGTCACAGAAGATCCCACCACAAAAAGACCAAGCAGCGTGCCCAGGAGGAGCAGGGATCCTGGGCCCGGGAGAAGAGAGAGTGGAGGACGTCCTTGACCTGGGAGGAGGTAATGGAAGGGGACAAGACCCTGCCATGGAAGCAGGTGGAGACAGCGAGAGAGGAACGGCAACGATACGAGGAACTAGCGCGGCAACGATGGAAGCACGAGAGACAGCCCCCCCAATTTTTTGGAGAGGGGGCACACGGGGAGATTGGCAGAGTCAGGGTGGAGACCTGAGCCAACTCCCCGTGCTTACTGTGGAGATCAGGTGACCAGTCAAGCACCGTGTTACGCTGTGATGCGCACTGTATCTCCAGTGCGCATTCATAGCCCGGTGCGCGCTGTGCCAGCGCTCCACCCTTGCTGGGCTAAACTGAACATCCAGCCAGGATGGGTTGTGCCAGCCTTACGCTCCAGACCTCCAGTGCGCCTCCATGGCCCAGTATACCCTGTGTCTGCTCTGCGCACCCAGTCTCCAGTGCGTCTCCCCAGTCCGGTGAGACCTATTCCGGCTCCACGTAAGAAGCCTCCAGTGATGATCCATGGCCCGGAGCCTCCAGTGATGATCCATGGCCCGGAGCCTCCAGTGATGATCCATGGCCCGGAGCCTGTAGGGATGATCCATGGCCCGGAGCCTGTAGGGATGATCCATGGCCCGGAGCCCCCAGTGATGATCCATGGCCCGGAGCCTCCAGTGATGATCCATGGCCCGGAGCCTGTAGGGATGATCCATGGCCCGGAGCCCCCAGTGATGATCCATGGCCCGGAGCCTGTAGGGATGATCCATGGCCCGGAGCCCCCAGTGATGATCCATGGCCCGGAGCCTGTAGGGATGATCCATGGCGCGGAGCCTGTAGGGATGATCCATGGCCCAGAGCCCCCAGTGATGATCCATGGCCCGGAGCCCCCAGTGATGATCCATGGCCCGGAGCCTCCAGTGATGATCCATGGCCCGGAGCCTGTAGGGATGATCCATGGCCCGGAGCCCCCAGTAATGATCCATGGCCCGGAGCCTGTAGGGATGATCCATGGCACGGAGCCCCCAGTGATGATCCATGGCCCGGAGCCTGTAGGGATGATCCATGGCACGGAGCCTACAGCGGCGGTCTGCAGTCCAGGGTCTTCAGCGGCGGTTAGTTTACACCCCATCCTCGTGTTGAGGGGTATTAGTTTACACCCCATCCTGGTGTTGAGGGGTATTAGTTTACACCCCATCCTGGTGTTGAAGGGTATTAGTTTACACCCCAGCTTGAGTCAATAAGTATTCAACCCCTTTATTATGGAAAACCTAAATAAGTTCACGAGTAAAAATGTGCTTATCAAGTCACACAATGAGTTGCATGGACTCACTCTGTCTGCAATAATAATGTTTAACATTATTTTTAAATGACTACCTCATCTCTTTACCCCACACATACAATTATCTGTAAGGTCCCTCAGTCAAGCAGTACATTTCAAACACAGGTTCAAGCACAAAGACCAGGAAGGTTTTCCAATGCCTCGCAAAGAAAGGCACCTATTGGTAGATTTAAAAAAAAGCTGATATTGAATATCCCTTTGAGCAGCGTGAAGTTATTCATTACACTTTGGACAGCGTATCAATACACCCAGTCACTACAAAGACACAGGTGTCCTTCCTAACTCAGTTGCCGGAGAGGAAGGAAACCGCTTAGGGATTTCACCATGCGGCCAATGGTGACTTTAAAACACAGAGTTTAATGGCTGTGATAGGAGAAAACTGAGGATGGATCAACAACGTTGGCGTTACTCCACATTAGTAACCTAAATGACGTAGTGAAAAGAAGGAAGCAAGTGCTTCAGCTTTTCAACCTCTGCCATGTCGTGGATTCAGAGCTATCTATCTATATATCTATATCTATCTATCTATATATCTATATCTATCTATCTATATATCTATATCTATCTAAAAAACTTAGGGTTTCTTTTTCTTTTTTTCTTTAACCTGTTGGGGCTAGGGGGCAGTATTGACACGTCCGGATAAAAACGTACCCGATTTAATCTGGTTACTACTCCTGCCCAGTAACTAGAATATGCATATAATTATTAGCTTTGGATAGAAAACACCCTAAAGTTTCTAAAACTGTTTGAATGGTGTCTGTGAGTATAACAGAACTCATATGGCAGGCAAAACCCTGAGAAGATTCTGAACAGGAAGTGGCCTGTCTGACAAGTTGTTGTTCATCTTGGCTCTTTTTATTGAAGACTGAGGATCTTCGCTGTAACGTGACACTTCCTACGGCTCCCATAGGCTCTCAGAGCCCGGGAAAAAGCTGAATGATATCGAGGCAGCCTCTGGCTGAAACACATTATCGCGTTTGGCAAGTGGCCGATCAGAGTACTATGGGCTTAGGCGCGTGCCCGAGTCGACCCTGTGCTTTATTTTCTTTCCTCTTTTTACCTAAACGTAGATTCCCGGTCGGAATATTATCGCTTTTTTACGAGCCTGTAGGGATGATCCATGGCCTGGAGCCTGTAGGGATGATCCATGGCCCGGAGCCCCCAGTGATGATCCATGGCCCGGAGCCTCCAGTGATGATCCATGGCCCGGAGCCTGTAGGGATGATCCATGGCCCGGAGCCCCCAGTGATGATCCATGGCCCGGAGCCTGTAGGGATGATCCATGGCGCGGAGCCTGTAGGGATGATCCATGGCCCGGAGCCCCCAGTGATGATCCATGGCCCGGAGCCCCCAGTGATGATCCATGGCCCGGAGCCTCCAGTGATGATCCATGGCCCGGAGCCTGTAGGGATGATCCATGGCCCGGAGCCCCCAGTGATGATCCATGGCCCGGAGCCTGTAGGGATGATCCATGGCACGGAGCCCCCAGTGATGATCCATGGCCCGGAGCCTGTAGGGATGATCCATGGCACGGAGCCTACAGCGGCGGTCTGCAGTCCAGGGTCTTCAGCGGCGGTTAGTTTACACCCCATCCTCGTGTTGAGGGGTATTAGTTTACACCCCATCCTGGTGTTGAGGGGTATTAGTTTACACCCCATCCTGGTGTTGAAGGGTATTAGTTTACACCCCAGCTTGAGTCAATAAGTATTCAACCCCTTTATTATGGAAAACCTAAATAAGTTCACGAGTAAAAATGTGCTTATCAAGTCACACAATGAGTTGCATGGACTCACTCTGTCTGCAATAATAATGTTTAACATTATTTTTAAATGACTACCTCATCTCTTTACCCCACACATACAATTATCTGTAAGGTCCCTCAGTCAAGCAGTACATTTCAAACACAGGTTCAAGCACAAAGACCAGGAAGGTTTTCCAATGCCTCGCAAAGAAAGGCACCTATTGGTAGATTTAAAAAAAAGCTGATATTGAATATCCCTTTGAGCAGCGTGAAGTTATTCATTACACTTTGGACAGCGTATCAATACACCCAGTCACTACAAAGACACAGGTGTCCTTCCTAACTCAGTTGCCGGAGAGGAAGGAAACCGCTTAGGGATTTCACCATGCGGCCAATGGTGACTTTAAAAACACAGAGATTAATGGCTGTGACAGGAGAAAACTGAGGATGGATCAACAACGTTGGCGTTACTCCACAATACTAACCTAAATGACGTAGTGAAAAGAAGGAAGCAAGTGCTTCTGCTTTTCAACCTCTGCCATGTCGTGGATTCAGAGCTATCTATCTATATATCTATATCTATCTATCTATATATCTATATCTATCTAATAAACTTAGGGTTTCTTTTTCTTTTTTTCTTTAACCTGTTAGGGCTAGGGGGCAGTATTGACACGTCCGGATAAAAACGTACCCGATTTAATCTGGTTACTACTCCTGCCCAGTAACTAGAATATGCATATAATTATTAGCTTTGGATAGAAAACACCCTAAAGTTTCTAAAACTGTTTGAATGGTGTCTGTGAGTATAACAGAACTCATATGGCAGGCAAAAACCTGAGAAGATTCTGAACAGGAAGTGGCCTGTCTGACAAGTTGTTGTTCATCTTGGCTCTTTTTATTGAAGACTGAGGATCTTCGCTGTAACGTGACACTTCCTACGGCTCTCATAGGCTCTCAGAGCCCGGGAAAAAGCTGAATGATATCGAGGCAACCTCTGGCTGAAACACATTATCGCGTTTGGCAAGTGGCCGATCAGAGGACAATGGGCTTAGGCGCGTGCCCGAGTCGACCCTGTGCTTTATTTTCTTTCCTCTTTTTACCTAAATGCAGATTCCCGGTCGGAATATTATCGCTTTTTTACGAGAAAAATGGCATAAAAATTGATTTTAAACAGCGGTTGACATGCTTCGAAGTACGGTAATGGAATATTTAGATTTTTTTTGTCACGAAATGCGCCATGCTCATCACCCTTATTTACCCTTTCGGATAGTGTCTTGAACGCACGAACAAAACGCCGCTATTTGGATATAACAATGGATTATTTGGGACCAAACCAACATTTGTTATTGAAGTAGAAGTCCTGGGAGTGCATTCAGACGAAGAACAGCAAAGGTAATAACATTTTTCTTATAGTAAATCTGACTTTGGTGAGTGCTAAACTTGCTGGGTGTCTAAATAGCTAACCCTGTGATGCCGGGCTATCTACTGAGAATATTGCAAAATGTGCTTTCACCGAAAAGCTATTTTAAAATCGGACATATCGAGTGCATAGAGGAGTTCTGTATCTATAATTCTTAAAATAATTGTTATGTTTTTTGTGAACGTTTATCGTGAGTAATTTAGTAAATTCACCGGATGTTTGCGGGGGGTATGCTAGTTCTGAACGTCACATGCTAATGTAAAAAGCTGCTTTTTGATATAAATATGAACTTGATTGAACAAAACATGCATGTATTGTATAACATAATGTCCTAGGGTTGTCATCTGATGAAGATCATCAAAGGTTAGTGCTGCATTTAGCTGTGGTTTGGGTTTATGTGACATTATATGCTAGCTTGAAAAATGGGTGTCTGATTATTTCTGGCTGGGTACTCTGCTGACATAATCTAATGTTTTGCTTTCGTTGTAAAGCCTTTTTTGAAATCGGACAGTGTGGTTAGATTAACGAGAGTCTTGTCTTTAAAATGGTGTAAAATAGTCATATGTTTGAAAAATTGAAGTTTTTGCATTTTTGAGGTATTTGAATATCGCGCCACGGGATTACACTGGCTGTTGAGTAGGTGGGACGCAAGCGTCCCACCTAGCCCATAGAGGTTAATGCAAGCTTCTCTAATGTCAAACATGAAGAGTTTGGTGTACCGCAGGGAAGCTCTTTAGGTCCTCTACTCTTTTCTATTTTTACCAATGACCTGCCTGGCATTAAACAAAGCAAATATATTTTATGTCCTGACTACAAAGAGTTATGTTTGGGGCAAATTCAACACATCACTGAGTACCACTCTTAATATTTTGAAGCATGGTGGTGGCTGCATCATGTTATGGGTATGCTTATCATCAGCGAGGACCAGGGAGTTTAAAAAAAAATAAAAGAAACGGAACAAAGCTAAGCTTTATTTTTATTTTATTTTTTATTATTTATTTTTATTAAGAGGAAATACCCACTGGAGTTGCTAACCAAGATGACATTGAATGTTTCTGAGTGGCGTAGTTACAGTTTGACTTGACAATATATGTGGCCAGACTTGAACATGGCTGTCTAGCAATCATCAACAACCATAATGTGCAAATATTGTACAATCCAGGTGTGCAAAGCTCTCAGAGACTTACCCAGAAAGACTCACAGCTGACCAACTGGCAGGTGTCTTCACTGACATTTTCAACGTGTCCCTGATTGAGTCTGTAATACCAACATGTTTTAAGCAGACCACCATAGTCCCTGTGCCCAAGAACACAAAGGCAACCTGCCTAAATGACTACCGACCCGTAGCACTCACGTCTGAAGCCATGAAGTGCTTTGAAAGGCTGGTAATGGCTCACATCAACACCATTATCCCAGAAACCCTAAACCCACTCCAATTTGCATACTGCCCCAACAGATCCAGAAATGACGCAATCTCTATTGCACTCCACACTGCCCTTTCCCACCTGGACAAAAGGAACACCTATGTGAGAATGCTATTCATTGACTACAGCTCAGCGTTCAACACCATAGGGCCCTCAAAGCTCATCACTAAGCTAAGGAACCTGGGACTAAACACCTCCCTCTGCAACTGGATTCTGGACTTCCTGACGGGCCGCCCCCAGGTGGTAAGGGTAGGTAACAACACATCTGCCACGCTGATCCTCAACACTGGAGCTCCACAGGGGTGCATGCTCAGTCCCCTCCTGTACTCCCTGTTCACCCACGACTGCATGGCCAGGCACGACTCCAACACCATCATTAAGTTTGCAGACGACACAACAGTGGTAGGCCTGATCACCGACAATGACGAGACAGCCTATAGGGAGGAGGTCAGAGACATGGCCGGGTGGTGCCAAAATAACAACCTATCCCTCAACGTAACCAAGACTAAGGAGATGATTGTGGATTACAGGAAAAGGAGGACCGAGCACGCCCCCATTCTCATCGACGGGGCTGTAGTGGAGCAGGTTGAGAGCTTCAAATACATTGGTGTCCACATCAACAACAAACTAGAATGGTCCAAACACACCAAGACAGTTGTGAAGAGGGCACGACAAAGCCTATTCCCCCTCAGGAAACTAAAAAGATTTGGCATGGGTCCTGAGATCCTCAAAAGGTTCTACAGCTGCAACATCGAGAGCATCCTGACCGGTTGCATCACTGCCTGGTACGGCAATTGCTCGGCCTCCGACCCCAAGGCACTACTGAGGATAGTGCGTTCGGCCCAGTACATCACTGGGGCAAAGCTGCCTGCCATCCAGGACCTCTATACCAGGTGGTGTCAGAGGAAGGCCCTAAAAATTGTCAAAGACTCCAGCCACCCCCAGTCACAGACTGTTCTCTCTACTACCGCATGACAAGCGGTACCGGAGTGCCAAGTCTAGGACAAAAAGGCTTCTCAACAGTTTTTTCCCCCAAGCCATAAGACTCCTGAACAGGTAACCAAATGGCTATCCGTACTATTTGCATTGTGTGCCCCCCCCCCCAACACCTCTTTTACGCTGCTGCTGCTAGTCTCTGTTTATCATATATGCACAGTCACTTTAACTATACATTCATGTACATACTACCTCAATTGGGCCGACCAACCAGTGCTCCTACACATTGGCTAACCGGGCTATCTGCATTGTGTGCCCTCCCCAACCCCTCTTTTACGCTACTGCTACTCTCTGTTCATCATATATGCATAGTCACTTGAACCATATCTACATGTACATACTACCTCAATCAGCCTGACTAACCGGTGTCTGTATATAGCCTCTCTACTGTATATAGCCTCTCTACTGTTATAGCCTCTCTACTGTATATAGCCTCTCTACTGTATATAGCACACACACACACACACACACACACACACACACACAACTTTTTTTTCGCACTATTGGTTAGAGCCTGTAAGTAAGCATTTCACTGTAAGGTCTACTACACCTGTTGTATTCAGCATTTCACTGTAAGGTCTACACCTGTTGTATTCAGCATTTCACTGTGAGGTCTACTACACCTGTTGTATTCAGCATTTCACTGTGAGGTTGTAACGGCTGTCTTCTGTAAAAATGGACCAAGGCGCAGCAGGTATGTGAATACTCATCTTTAATAAAAATAAAGGAGTAGAGCATCCACTTAACAATACAAACAATATATAAGACAGGAACAGTTTTGCAGGCACACAACACGCAGTGCAAAAACAACTACCCACAAAACCAAGTGACAAACATACTCCTACATATATGACTCCCAATCAGGAACAACGATCCCCAGCTGTTCCTGATCAGGAGTCACAAGACCAACACAGAACAATCACACACACAAGACTGCCACGTCCTGACCCCAAAACTACAACAACAGCTCCATCTGCTGGTCAGGACGTGACAGTACCCCCCCCTCAAGGTGCAGACCCCGGAATGCACCTAACAACGAAAAAACACCAACAAACAAAATCCCCAACAAAACCCATAAACAATAACCCCTAAACAATAAGGGAGGGAAGGGAGGGTGGCTGCCGTCAACGACGGCACTGTGCTACACCCTCCCTCCCCAACCCACCTATCCTGGAGGTGGCTCCGGTGCAGGACGTGGACCCTGCTCCACCCTCGGCGTCGCCCACTTCGGTGGAGCCGATAGCTGCGCCAGGCAGACGGACCCCTCGAGCCGGGCCGGAGGACAGGAGGGCCCCTCGGGCTGGGCCGGGGAACAGGAGGGCCCCTCGGGCTGGGCCGGGGGACAGGAGGACCCCTCGGGCTGGGCCGGGGGGCAGGAGGGCCCCTCGGGCTGGGCCGGGGAGCAGGACGGCCCCTCGGGCTGGGCCGGGGAGCAGGACGGCCCCTCGGGCTGGGCCGGGGAGCAGGACGGCCCCTCGGGCTGGGCCGGAGAGCAGGAGGGCCCCTCGGGCTGGGCCGGAGAGCAGGAGGGCCCCTCGGGCTGGACCGGAAGGCATGCGGGCCACTCGGGCTGGGCCGGAAGGCATGCGGGCCACTCGGGCTGGGCCGGAGGGCAGGAGGACCACTCGGGCTGGACCGGAGGGCAGGAGGACCACTCGGGCTGGACCGAAGGGCAGGAGGACCCCTCGGGCTGATCCTGACAGGCCGGGCACCCTGGCAGATCAGGGCAGGCGGGCACCTCTGGCAGAACCGGGCAGTCTGGCCACTCTGGCAGAACAGGGCAGTCCGGCCACTCTGGCAGAACAGGGCAGTCCGGCCACTCTGGCAGAACAGGGCAGTCCGGCCACTCCGGCAGAACAGGGCAGTCCGGCCACTCCGGCAGTTCAGGGCAGTCCGGCCACTCCGGCAGTTCAGGGCAGTCCGGCCACTCCGGCAGTTCAGGGCAGTCCGGCCACTCCGGCAGTTCAGGGCAGTCCGGCCACTCCGGCAGTTCAGGGCAGTCCGGCCACTCCGGCAGTTCAGGGCAGTCCGGCCACTCCGGCAGTTCAGGGCAGTCCGGCCACTCCGGCAGTTCAGGGCAGTCCGGCCACTCCGGCAGTTCAGGGCAGTCCGGCCACTCCGGCAGTTCAGGGCAGTCCGGCCACTCCGGCAGTTCAGGGCAGTCCGGCCACTCCGGCAGTTCAGCGCAGTCCGGCCACTCCGGCAGTTCAGCGCAGTCCGGCCACTCCGGCAGTTCAGCGCAGTCCGGCCACTCCGGCAGTTCAGCGCAGTCCGACCACTCCGGCAGTTCAGCGCAGTCCGACCACTCCGGCAGTTCAGCGCAGTCCGGCCACTCCGGCGACTGTTGACTGGCGGGCAGCTCCGGCGACTGTTGACTGGCGGGCAGCTCCGACGACTGTTGACTGGCGGGCAGCTCCGACGACTGTTGACTGGCGGGCAGCTCTGGTGACTGTTGACTGGCGGGCAGCTCTGGTGACTGTTGACTGGCGGGCAGCTCTGATGACGACTGTTGACTCCTGATGCGTGGGGCAGGTATTGGACGTACCAGCCTGGAGACACGCACCTCCATGCTAGTGTGTCTAGCGGGAAACACCGGACCGAAAGGGCGCACTGGCGGTCTTGAGTGCAGGGTTGGCATCACCCCTTCCGGCTCGATGCTCCCCTTGCCCTGGCACCTGCGGGGCGCTGGTACTGGGCGCACTGGGCTGTGCGTCCGTATAGGCGAGATGGTGCGCACCTCAGCGTAACATGGCGCCCTCCACCTCGTACGCACCTCCCTGTAGTCACGGGTAGCTGGCTTACGGCTCTTCCCTGGCCTGGCCAAGCTACCTGTGTGCCCCCCCAAAAAAAAATCTTGGGGGTGCCTCTCGGGTTTCCTAGCCAACCGTGTTCCAGCGTAACTTTCCCGATGGTTCCTCTGTCCAGCTGCCTCCACTCTCCTGAGTGCCTCCACCTGTTCCCATGGGAGGCGATCCCTTCCGGCCAGGATCTCTTCCCAGGTGTAGGCTCCCTTGCCGTCCAGGACGTCCTCCCATGTCCATTGTTCCCTTTTTCTCTCCTGTGGCTTCCTCCTCTTCTGCTGCTTGGTCCTTTGGTGGTGGGTAGTTCTGTAACGGCTGTCTTCTGTAAAAATGGACCAAGGCGCAGCAGGTATGTGAATACTCATCTTTAATAAAAATAAAGGAGTAGAGCATCCACTTAACAATACAAACAATATATAAGACAGGAACAGTTTTGCAGGCACACAACACGCAGTGCAAAAACAACTACCCACAAAACCAAGTGACAAACATACTCCTACATATATGACTCCCAATCAGGAACAACGATCCCCAGCTGTTCCTGATCAGGAGTCACAAGACCAACACAGAACAATCACACACACAAGACTGCCACGTCCTGACCCCAAAACTACAACAACAGCTCCATCTGCTGGTCAGGACGTGACAGAGGTCTACTACACCTGTTGTATTCAGCATTTCACTGTGAGGTCTACTACACCTGTTGTATTCAGCATTTCACTGTGAGGTCTACTACACCTGTTGTATTCAGCATTTCAATGTGAGGTCTACTACACCTGTTGTATTCAGCATTTCACTGTGAGGTCTAGTACACCTGTTGTATTCAGCATTTCACTGTGAGGTCTACTACATCTGTTGTATTCAGCATTTCACTGTGAGGTCTACTACACCTGTTGTATTCAGCATTTCACTGTGAGGTCTACTACACCTGTTGTATTCAGCATTTCACTGTGAGGTCTACTGCACCTGTTGTATTCAGCATTTCACTGTGAGGTCTACTACACCTGTTGTATTCAGCATTTCACTGTGAGGTCTACCGCACCTGTTGTATTCAGCATTTCACTGTGAGGTCTACTACACCTGTTGTATTCAGCATTTCACTGTGAGGTCTACCACACCTGTTGTATTCAGCATTTCACTGTGAGGTCTACTACACCTGTTGTATTCAGCATTTCACTGTGAGGTCTACTACACCTGTTGTATTCAGCATTTCACTGTGAGGTCTAGTACACCTGTTGTATTCAGCATTTCACTGTGAGGTCTACTACACCTGTTGTATTCAGCTTTTCACTGTGAGGTCTACTACACCTGTTGTATTCAGCATTTCACTGTGAGGTCTACTACATCTGTTGTATTCAGCATTTCACTGTGAGGTCTACCACACCTGTTGTATTCAGCATTTCACTGTGAGGTCTACCACACCTGTTGTATTCAGCATTTCACTGTGAGGTCTACTACACCTGTTGTATTCAGCATTTCACTGTAAGGTCTACTACACCTTTTGTATTCAGCATTTCACTGTGAGGTCTACTACACCTGTTGTATTCAGCATTTCACTGTGAGGTCTACTACACCTGTAGTATTCAGCATTTCACTGTGAGGTCTACTACACCTGTTGTATTCAGCATTTCACTGTAAGGTCTACTACACCTGTTGTATTCAGCATTTCACTGTGAGGTCTACTACACCTGTTGTATTCAGCATTTCACTGTGAGGTCTACTACACCTGTTGTATTCAGCATTTCACTGTGAGGTCTACTACACCTGTTGTATTCAGCATTTCACTGTAAGGTCTACTACACCTGTTGTATTCAGCATTTCACTGTGAGGTCTACCACACCTGTTGTATTCAGCATTTCACTGTGAGGTCTACTACACCTGTTGTATTCAGCATTTCACTGTGAGGTCTACTACACCTGTTGTATTCAGCATTTCACTGTGAGGTCTACTACACCTGTTGTATTCAGCATTTCACTGTGAGGTCTACTACACCTGTTGTATTCAGCATTTCACTGTGAGGTCTACTACACCTGTTGTATTCAGCATTTCACTGTAAGGTCTACTACACCTGTTGTATTCAGCATTTCACTGTGAGGTCTACTACACCTGTTGTATTCAGCATTTCACTGTGAGGTCTACTACACCTGTTGTATTCAGCATTTCACTGTGAGGTCTACTACACCTGTTGTATTCAGCATTTCACTGTGAGGTCTACTACACCTGTTGTATTCAGCATTTCACTGTGAGGTCTACTACACCTGTTGTATTCGGCGCACGTGACAAATAAACTTTGATTTGATTTGAGCTGTAAACACTGTTAAATGTGATTCTAACATATTGAATGAGGGGTGTGAATGCTTACATTAATGAGATATTTCTGTATTTCATTTTCAATAAATGTGCTAACATTTCTAAAAAACGTTTCCACCTTGTCATCATGGGGTATTGTGATGTCATCATGGGGTATTGTGATGTCATCATGGGGTATTGTGATGTCATTATGGGGTATTGTGATGTCATCATGGGGTATTGTGATGTAATCATGGGGTATTGTGATGTCATCATGGGGTATTGTGATGTCATCATGGGGTATTGTGATGTCATTATGGGGTATTGTGTGTAGATGTATGAGGGGAAAAAAATCTATTTAATCATTTGATTTGATTTGATTTGAAGTATGAAGGGAAAAAATCTATTTAATCATTTGATTTGATTTGATTTGAAGTATGAGGGGAAAAAATCTATTTAATCCATTTTGAATTCAGGCTGTAACAACATGTGGAATAAGTCAAGGGGTCTGAATACTGTCTGATGACTCGGTAACTGTAGTAGTAGGTCTATGTGACTGCCTCTTGTTACTGTAATCCAGACAGGCAGACGGAGCTACAGACAGACAGGCCTCAGACAGACCGACTGCAGACAGACTGATAGGCTGCAGACAGAGAGACAGGCCTCAGACAGACCGACTGCAGACAGACAGATAGGCTGCAGACAGGCAGACAGACAGACAGACAGACAGACAGACAGACAGACAGACTGCAGACAGACTGCAGACAGACAGACAGACAGACAGACAGACAGACAGACTGATAGGCTGCAGACAGAGAGACAGGCCTCAGACAGACCGACTGCAGACAGACTGA